>NC_092177.1:4059161-4104161 GCF_045791955.1 Oncorhynchus clarkii lewisi | reverse complement strand
TCTTCAGTAGAGGGGACAGGAAGCTGCAGGCATGTCTTCAGTAGAGGGGACAGGAAGCTGCAGGTATGTCTTCAGTTGATAGGGGACAGGAAGCTGCAGGTATGTCTTCAGTTGATAGGGGACAGGAAGCTGCAGGTATGTCTTCAGTTGATAGGGGACAGGAAGCTGCAGGTATGTCTTCAGTAGAGGGGACAGGAAGCTGCAGGTATGTCTTCAGTTGATAGGGGACAGGAAGCTGCAGGTATGTCTTCAGTTGATAAGGGACAGGAAGCTGCAGGTATTTCTTCAGTAGAGGGGACAGGAAGCTGCAGGCATGTCTTCAGTTGAGGGGACAGGAAGCTGCAGGTATTTCTTCAGTAGAGGGGACAGGAAGCTGCAGGTATATCTTCAGTAGAGGGGACAGGAAGCTGCAGGTATGTCTTCAGTAGAGGTGACAGGAAGCTGCAGGTATGTCTTCAGTAGAGGGGACAGGAAGCTGCAGGTATGTCTTCAGTAGAGGGGACAGGAAGCTGCAGGTATGTATTCAGTAGAGAGGACAGGAAGCTGCAGGCATGTCTTCAGTAGAGGGGACAGGAAGCTGCAGGTATGTATTCAGTAGAGGGGACAGGAAGCTGCAGGCATGTCTTCAGTAGAGGGGACAGGAAGCTGCAGGTATGTCTTCAGTTGATAGGGGACAGGAAGCTGCAGGTATGTCTTCAGTAGAGGGGACAGGAAGCTGCAGGTATGTCTTCAGTAGAGGGGACAGGAAGCTGCAGGCATGTCTTCAGTAGAGGGGACAGGAAGCTGCAGGTATGTATTCAGTAGAGGGGACAGGAAGCTGCAGGCATGTCTTCAGTAGAGGGGACAGGAAGCTGCAGGTATGTCTTCAGTTGATAGGGGACAGGAAGCTGCAGGTATGTCTTCAGTTGATAGGGGACAGGAAGCTGCTGGCATGTCTTCAGTTGATAGGGGACAGGAAGCTGCAGGTATGTCTTCAGTAGAGGGGACAGGAAGCTGCAGGTATGTCTTCAGTTGATAGGGGACAGGAAGCTGCAGGTATGTCTTCAGTTGATAGGGGACAGGAAGCTGCAGGTATTTCTTCAGTAGAGGGGACAGGAAGCTGCAGGCATGTCTTCAGTTGAGGGGACAGGAAGCTGCAGGTATATCTTCAGTAGAGGGGACAGGAAGCTGCAGGTATATCTTCAGTAGAGGGGACAGGAAGCTGCAGGTATGTCTTCAGTAGAGGGGACAGGAAGCTGCAGGTATGTCTCAGTAGAGGGGACAGGAAGCTGCAGGCATGTCTTTGGGTTGATAGGGGACAGGAAGCTGCAGGCATTTCTTCAGTAGAGGGGACAGGAAGCTGCAGGTATGTCTTCAGTTGATAGGGAACAGGAAGCTGCAGGTATGTCTTCAGTAGAGGGGACAGGAAGCTGCAGGCATGTCTTCAGTAGATAGGGGACAGGAAGCTGCAGGCATGTCTTCAGTAGAGGGGACAGGAAGCTGCAGGCATGTCTTCAGTAGATAGGGGACAGGAAGCTGCAGGTATGTCTTCAGTAGAGGGGACAGGAATCTGCAGGCATGTCTTCAGTAGATAGGGGACAGGAAGCTGCAGGTATTTCTTCAGTAGAGGGGACAGGAAGCTGCAGGCATGTCTTCAGTTGAGGGGACAGGAAGCTGCAGGTATATCTTCAGTTGAGGGGACAGGAAGCTGCAGGTATATCTTCAGTAGAGGGGACAGGAAGCTGCAGGTATATCTTCAGTAGAGGGGACAGGAAGCTGCAGGTATGTCTTCAGTAGAGGGGACAGGAAGCTGCAGGTATGTCTCAGTAGAGGGGACAGGAAGCTGCAGGCATGTCTTTGGGTTGATAGGGGACAGGAAGCTGCAGGCATGTCTTCAGTAGAGGGGACAGGAAGCTTCAGGTATGTCTTCAGTTGATAGGGGACAGGAAGCTGCAGGTATTTCTTCAGTAGAGGGGACAGGAAGCTGCAGGCATGTCTTCAGTTGAGGGGACAGGAAGCTGCAGGTATATCTTCAGTAGAGGGGACAGGAAGCTGCAGGTATATCTTCATTAGAGGGGACAGGAAGCTGCAGGTATGTCTTCAGTAGAGGGGACAGGAAGCTGCAGGTATGTCTCAGTAGAGGGGACAGGAAGCTGCAGGCATGTCTTTGGGTTGATAGGGGACAGGAAGCTGCAGGCATGTCTTCAGTAGAGGGGACAGGAAGCTTCAGGTATGTCTTCAGTTGATAGGGGACAGGAAGCTGCAGGTATTTCTTCAGTAGAGGGGACAGGAAGCTGCAGGCATGTCTTCAGTTGAGGGGACAGGAAGCTGCAGGTATATCTTCAGTAGAGGGGACAGGAAGCTGCAGGTATATCTTCATTAGAGGGGACAGGAAGCTGCAGGTATGTCTTCAGTAGAGGGGACAGGAAGCTGCAGGTATGTCTCAGTAGAGGGGACAGGAAGCTGCAGGCATGTCTTTGGGTTGATAGGGGACAGGAAGCTGCAGGCATGTCTTCAGTAGAGGGGACAGGAAGCTGCAGGTATGTCTTCAGTTGATAGGGAACAGGAAGCTGCAGGTATGTCTTCAGTAGAGGGGACAGGAAGCTGCAGGCATGTCTTCAGTAGATAGGGGACAGGAAGCTGCAGACATGTCTTCAGTAGAGGGGACAGGAAGCTGCAGGCATGTCTTCAGTAGATAGGGGACAGGAAGCTGCAGGTATGTCTTCAGTAGAGGGGACAGGAAGCTGCAGGCATGTATTCAGTAGATAGGGGACAGGAAGCTGCAGGCATGTCTTCAGTAGTTTGGGACAGGAAGCTGCAGGCATGTCTTCAGTAGACATGCAGGCATGTCTTCACCACATCTGTCTGCATCAGAACCACTGAACCCAACTCTTGAGCTTCTGAACAAACAAATGATGGGGTTTTTAAACCATGGGGAAGGAACTGTGATAGGGTAGGAAACAGGAGGAGGTGTGTCTTCTGATTGATGGGTTGATTGTTGACTGATTGGGGAGTAATGATTTTCACCTGTGAGGGGAGAAGGAGAGAAAAGAAACACACACAGGATACACACAGACACAGGATACCTGTATCCGTAACAGAGGTGTTGTTGACCTTTACCGTGACTCTATCTATTAATCGACATGGGATCAATGATTGATCCTCATACACAGTGAAGTCATTGGAGTGTCTTCCATTCTGCTGGCGTTTAGTGAATTATGTTTATGTCACTCACATAACAGAGGACAAAACAGAAAAAAAACAAGCAAGCCGGCAGAAAATACGAAGCGCTGCGCCGTGATTGGCTCAGTGTTCTGTCACAACGTCACCGCCAAGTCTAAAGTCAGACCTAGAAAATGTGTGTGATTCTCTCTGTAACAATCTACTCAGAGTCTGGAGTAAACATCACAATGTCACGTTTCTGTGTAGTACACATTGGGGCAGGGGGGTAGCGTAGCGACATTATGTGTAATGTTGAAGTTGTACCACCAGAGGGCAGCTGTGACTAAGGAAGAAATGTACCCATCCGTCACATTCACTAACCACTGCATATAAAACACTTGTAATGAGTGTAACTTAATTAGCTTGAGTTGCACAGTGACTCCCGTAGCTTTAACCTGTTCAGCGGAGGTTCACATTACGTCTTCCTGCCCAAAAGTGATCCATATACAGGTAACTGCCAAAATAATAGAAACACTTGAGTAAATGAGGTTAACAAAGTACATTGAAAGCAGGTGCTTCCACACAGGTGTGGTTCCTGGGGCCATTATTTTGGCTACCATGGCTATGCCCCCCCCCCCCCCCCATAGGATCACAATGCCCCCATCCACAGGGTACGAGTGGTCACTGAATGGTTTGATGAGCATGAAAACGATGTAAACCATATGCCATGGCCGTCTCAGTCACCAGACCTCAACCCAATTGAACCCTTATGGGAGATTCTGATCTCAACCCAATTGAACACTTATGGGAGATTCTGATCTCAACCCAATTGAACACTTCTAGGAGATTCTGATCTCAACCCAATTGAACACTTCCAGGAGATTCTGTAACGTTTTCTATCACCATCAACGAAGAATGGTGTCTCATCCCTCCAATAGAAGAATGGTGTCTCATCCCTCCAATAGAATGGTGTCTCATCCCTCCAATAGAATGGTGTCTCATCCCTCCAATAGAAGAACGGTGTCTCATCCCTCCAATAGAAGAATGGTGTCTCATCCCTCCAATAGAATGGTGTCTCATCCCTCCAATAGAACGGTGTCTCATCCCTCCAATAGAACGGTGTCTCATCCCTCCAATAGAATGGTGTCTCATCCCTCCAATAGAAGAATGGTGTCTCATCCCTCCAATAGAAGAATGGTGTCTCATCCCTCCAATAGAAGAATGGTGTCTCATCCCTCCAATAGAAGAATGGTGTCTCATCCCTCCAATAGAATGGTGTCTCATCCCTCCAATAGAAGAATGGTGTCTCATCCCTCCAATAGAATGGTGTCTCATCCCTCCAATAGAATGGTGTCTCATCCCTCCAATAGAATGGTGTCTCATCCCTCCAATAGAATGGTGTCTCATCCCTCCAATAGAATGGTGTCTCATCCCTCCAATAGAAGAATGGTGTCTCATCCCTCCAATAGAAGAATGGTGTCTCATCCCTCCAATAGAAGAATGGTGTCTCATCCCTCCAATAGAATGGTGTCTCATCCCTCCAATAGAATGGTGTCTCATCCCTCCAATAGAAGAATGGTGTCTCATCCCTCCAATAGAATTGTGTCTCATCCCTCCAATAGAAGAATGGTGTCTCATCCCTCCAATAGAATGGTGTCTCATCCCTCCAATAGAATGGTGTCTCATCCCACCAATAGAATGGTGTCTCATCCCTCCAATAGAATGGTGTCTCATCCCTCCAATATAATGGTGTCTTATACCTCCAATTGAGTTCCAGACACTTGTAGAATCTATGCCAAAGGTGCATTGTAGCTGTTCTGGCTCTTAGTGACCCAACACCTTTTAAGATACTTTATGTTGGCGTTTCCTTTATTTTGGCAGTTACATGTACATGTTTATACACTTACTATCCAGCAGAAAGTGGCTGTATTAAAAACAAAATACAAAAATCAGCACCATGGACAGCGCCTGTCCTCATTGTCCGTTTAGACCCACCTGCGATTCTATTACATAATGTTCAGGACCCTTGACAGCACCACCTGAGACCATAGGACCTACATTCTACTTCACATTTCAGCACCGTGAACAGCGCTGCCCGGGATCACGTTCTAACTTTCAGAACCACGGACAGCGTGAAAAGCGTCATCGGGTTCAACACCACCTGCCCGATTCAATAATATACCTTTTATTAAGAAGCGACCTGCGAGCCTAGAGTAATTAGTTTATATATCGCAGAACCTTGGACAACGCAGTTCTGGCTGAAGTAGTTAAAGAAGCAGCTAGAAACAGCTGATTTATGTTTTCTCGTCCATTCTGTGTGATCTACAGCGTGTCCTAAGGGATGGCCACGTGACAATACTTCACTGATCGGATAGTTTTAAAGTCACACCTGGGGCATTGCGCGAAAGCTTTTCTATTTCTCCTAATGTCACAGTAATCAATGAGACACATAACCTTCAGCTGGATGGCCTGATGTCATCACGTCACTATACACCCCCCCCCGCCAAAAAAAAATGTTTTTAACAAGCGCACATCGAGCGCCATTTGCTATAATTTCATTCAGGAAAATAAACAGTCTATTCCTAATGCACTGTATTCGCCTCCTCTTGCGTGGACCTAGAAATGCGAATCTCAGAATCTGCACGTAACTACAAAACAGTATAATCCGTTATTCCCCCATATTCTGTTAGAGCACATTTTCAAATCATTAATACTAATCTTGTAATTAGCAGGACTGCTCATACTACTACTGCTGCTGATTATACTGCTATTACTAAGTCCTTGTCGGACACGTGCTCTGAGAATGAATATAATAACTCATTATTTCCTGTTTCTTCTATTTTAAAGGGGTAAAGACTATGTGATTGATGGTCACGATGATGATGATTGTGATGATGGTGGTGGTGGTGAAGACAGTAGTGGTGATGATGATGATGATGGTGATGGTGGTGGTGGTGGTGGTGGTGGTGACGATGATGATGGTGATGGTGATGGTTGTGATGATGAAGACAGTAGTGGTGATGATGATGGTGGTGATGGTGGTGGTGGTGATGATGGTGATGGTCACGATGATGATGATGGTGATAGTGGTGGTGGTGGTGATGATGATGAAGACAGTAGTGGTGATGATGATGGTGGTGATGATGAAGACAGTAGTGGTGATGATGATGATGATGATGATGATGATGATGATGATGATGATGATGATGGTGTTGATGATGAAGACAGTAGTGGTGATGATGATGATGATGATGGTGTTGATGATGAAGACAGTAGTGGTGATGATGATGATGATGGTGATGATGATGATGATGATGATACCGATGATGATACCGATGATTTTGTGTGTTCTGCATTGTTTTTACTCGGTCCTTCATTTGGTAAAACTTATCAGAGCGAATTACTATTCAAATGATTCAGCGAGCTGTTGTATACACGTTCTTCCATCAGCATCATTACATAGTGTACATAGTGTAGCCTATGGCAATGGACTGGGAAGGGGGAAATGGCGGAGATACAACAGGCTTTATACGTCCTCCACAATGGTGGTAGTGAACAAGAGACTAAAATTGAGCAGAAAATAGGGTAGGTCTAGAGTCTAGACGGTGAGCTCTCTTGAATTAAAGCCAAGCTTATTTTGCCATTATGCCCGTCAGTCCGAGCATCCAGGACACGTAGCTGTTAACTGTTAGACAGAAAGCCTAGCTGGTGCTCTTGGAATGATCAATGAAAAGGGGGCTACGTGGTCGGCCGCTCCCTATTGGTCGACAGACAGAGTATCCCGAGGAAAACCCTCCTACCCAGCGATCAGTCTGTGATAGCAGCTCCCGTTCAGGCGATATTTGATATCAGCTGGGCAGTGGAACCTTGAGGAAACAAGTCATATTTGTAAAAAGGTAAGAGGATTTTTTTAATGATGTTTTCTGTGATATTTTTCTCTGGTGTCGATAGAAAGAAACAACGGGTTAGAGGTTGTATGGAAAACATATCGACATGTTAACAGGACGTTGTTATAGGACGTTGTTATAGGACGTTGTTATAGGACGTTGTTATAGGACGTTGTTATAGGACGTTGTTACAGGACGTTGTTACAGGACGTTGTTACAGGACGTTGTTACAGGACGTTGTTACAGGACGTTGTTACAGGACGTTGTTACAGGGCGTTGTTACAGGGCGTTGTTATAGGACGTTGTTATAGGACGTTGTTATAGGACGTTGTTATAGGGCGTTGTTATAGGGCGTTGTTATAGGACGTTGTTATAGGACGTTGTTATAGGACGTTGTTATAGGGCGTTGTTATAGGACGTTGTTATAGGACGTTGTTATAGGACGTTGTTATAGGACGTTGTTATAGGACGTTGTTATAGGGATAGAGAGAAAAATAAGACTACAAGGCTACAAATGTGTGTGTGTGTGATGTAACTGAGAAGTGTAAAAATATGTAAATTAAAGATAACCAACACGTTGAATTCAATCCGTTTAATGAAAGGCAGAAAGAGCAATTGTTGCATTTGATGAGAAAATTCTACTCGACACATCATTTCCTTGAATGACCGTTCTCTATAAGGTATAGTAGCCTAATAAGTATTATAATATTAACACATCGAAATTATTGATTTAAATCGTGTATTTGATTTTTTTTTTCGAATTCTACCCTGTAGACATATACGTATTTATTGACAAAATATATATTCTCCTTGGTGACCGTGATGAGAAAATATCGTGCATCAAGTTTTTTTTCCCCCTCCCCTTCCCCCACATATAGTAGTAGGGCTAGGCTATATTACAGGTAATGCGCTTGTTTAAATAGGATACAAGTACATCAGACACGCGCTATTTCAAAGGCAACTTCCTGGCTTGTCCTCAGATCGCGTCGCCATTGAGAGTAATATTACCACAGTAATAATTCATGAGCGCGTGCACATTTAACCATTTCATTGAAAAATGTTGTCTCTCTCTCTCTCTCTCTCTCTGAATATTTCATGCCATTGGAGAAAAAGGGTAGGGAGATGGAGAGAAGAAAAAAAACGTGTTAAACGGTTTGAGTGAATAATGCATTTACTATAATTGCTGGTCTATGGCGGAGGGTTTGGCTATCGCAGCCTATGGTGAAACGGGAGGGAGGGCGTTGCTTCTATCCGTCCCCATTCTTCCGTCATCGCTTTAAATGAAAGCCAAGACACAAAGTGACAGCTAGGGTATTAGAAAGAAAACAACTGAAGAGAAAAGGGGAAACAGTGAAAGCTATACTGAACAAAAAATATAAACGCGACATGCAACGTGTTGGTCCCACGTTTGATGAGCTGAGGTAAAAGATCCCAGAAAACGTTCTGTCACATTCTGTGCGCAAATTTACATCACTGTTCCAAGATAATCCATCCACCTGACAGTTGTGGCTTATAAAGAAGATTATTAAAAAGCATGATCATTACACAAGTGCACCTTATGCTGGGGACAGTAAAAGGCCACTTTAAAATGTGCAGTTTTGTCACACAACACAATGCCACAGATGTCTCGAGTTTTGAGGGAGCGTGCAATTGGCATGCTGACTGCAGGAACATCCACCAGAGCTGTTGCCAGATAATTTAACATTCATTTCTCTACCTTAAGTCGCCTTCAACATCTTTCTAGAGAATTTGTCAGTGAGTTCAACCTGCCTCACAACCGCGGACCACATGAAACCAGGCCACCGCGGTATCTTCACATCCGGCTTCTCCACCTGGGGGATACTCTGAGATCAGTCACCCGGACAACGGATGAAACTGAGGAGAATTTCTGTCTGTAATAAAGCCCTTTTGTAGTGGAAAAACTAATTTTGATTGGCAGGGCCTGACTCCAAAGTGGGTAGGCTTATCTCCTGGCATTCCCACCCATGGCTGCAACCCTGCCCAGGTCATGTAAAATCCATAGATTAAGGCCTTAATGAATTTATTTCAATTGACTGATTTCCTTATATGAACTGTACCTCAGTAAAAGTTGGGGAAATTGTTGCATGTTGTGTTTATACTTTAGTTCAGTTAAACTATTAACATCTTGACTTCTGTCAATGAATCAACCACAGTCCATTTTATTTATTTATTTTACCTTTATTTAACTGACTGCCTAGGAACAGTGGGTTAACTGCCTTGTTCAGCGGTAGAACGACAGATTTGTACCTTGTCAGCTCGGGGGTTGGAACTTGCAAACTTCCGGTTACTAGTCCAACGCTCTAACCACTAGGCTACCCTGCCGCTCCATAACCGAGTCATACCGAATAAAAATCGTTTAGAATACACAATTGAAACACACTCTTTCAGCACCACGGACAGTTATTTTTTTTGTCGGGAATTGCTATCCATCACCATGTAGGGTAAAATAACTACGGCAGGGCCTATAATACATACATAGTAATGACAATTCATGGTTCGTCTCTATGCAGAGCAATCAATCCCTCAAAAACAATCATTAATTACCATGTAATTAATAACACCACATAATTGTACCACATATTTGTGTATAATAACGCATGATAAACTTCTGACAATCAGTGCTGTAATGGATCTCATTTCCTTCTCTCCAGGACCATACCAAATAATTCATTAAAAAAATGCTCTGCTTCAGGACCATGGACAGTGTCTACATTTGGAGTCGATATGGGTAGCCGTTAGCATGTGACTAGTACTAGGCCTACCACATTACTACGGTATACGACTTTAGGCCGATACAATAGACTACATGGGACGTGATTCATGGTTCTTTGCATCTCTCCAGAGCTCCAGGACCAGGGTCGAGATGGATGTGTTCATGAAAGGGTTGTCCAAAGCTAAAGACGGCATGGCTATCGCCGCGGAGAAGACTAAGGAGGGAGCTGCGCTGGCGGCGGAAAAGACCAAGGAAGGAGCCATGTTTATCGGTAAGATCCGACCTTTAGAAACGTTAGACCGAAAGCAATCTGAATTGGATTATCCGGTCCCTGTGATATCCAGGGCTTCAATGTAATGCATGCATATCACGAGTGCCTGCCAAGCGAGCGAGTCGTGTTCAACAGAGATTGCTTGATGGATGCAGCAACCAATGAGCGTTGAGGACGCTGACATATAGAATGCCTCGTAAAGCGACGCTACAGGTCCAAAGATAATGTATTTTTCCTTGATTGGTTGAAAAATGGGTGGGTCTTTTTTGTCATCTTAATCCATCAATGCCAACAAGGCATTTTCTCTGCTATTGGTTCATTCTCTAGGCTACTGTGGATTCATTCTGTTGGCTACTATTGGTTCATGCTGCAGGCCACTGTGGATTCATTCTGTTGGCTACTATTGGTTCATGCTGCAGGCCACTGTGGATTCATTCTGTTGGCTACTATTGGTTCATGCTGCAGGCCACTGTGGATTCATTCTGTTGGCTACTATTGGTTCATGCTGCAGGCCACTGTGGATTCATTCTGTTGGCTACTATTGGTTCATTCTGTAGGCAACCATGTGTTCATGCTGCAGGCCACTGTGGGTTCATTCTGTTGGCTACTATTGGTTCATTCTGTAGGCAACCATGTGTTCATGCTGCAGGCCACTGTGGATTCATTCTGTTGGCTACTATTGGTTCATGCTGCAGGCCACTGTGGATTCATTCTGTTGGCTACTATTGGTTCATTCTGTAGGCAACCATGTGTTCATGCTGCAGGCCACTGTGGATTCATTCTGTTGGCTACTATTGGTTCATTCTGTAGGCAACCATGTGTTCATGCTGCAGGCCACTGTGGATTCATTCTGTTGGCTACTATTGGTTCATTCTGTAGGCAACCATGTGTTCATGCTGCAGGCCACTGTGGGTTCATTCTGTTGGCTACTATTGGTTCATTCTGTAGGCAACCATGTGTTCATGCTGCAGGCCACTGTGGATTCATTCTGTTGGCTACTATTGGTTCATTCTGTAGGCAACCATGTGTTCATGCTGCAGGCCACTGTGGATTCATTCTGTTGGCTACTATTGGTTCATTCTGTAGGCAACCATGTGTTCATGCTGCAGGCCACTGTGGATTCATTCTGTTGGCTACTATTGGTTCATTCTGTAGGCAACCATGTGTTCATTCTGCAGGCAACTAAAGGTTCATTCTCTAGGTTACTGTGGGTTCATTCTGTAGTCTACTATGGGTTCACTCTGTTGGCTACTCTGGGTTCATTCTACATGCTTCTACGGGTTCATTCTGTCGGCTACTAAGTGTTCATTCTGTAGGCTACTGTGAGTTCATTCTGTAAGCTTCTGTGGGTTCATTCTGTAGGCTACTATAGGTTAATTCTGTAGGCTACTGTGGGTTCATTCTGTAAGCTTCTGTGGGTTCATTCTGTAGGCTACTGTGGGTTCATTTTGTAGGCTACTGTGGGTTCATTCTTTAGACTGCTATGGTTTCATTCTGTAGGCTGCTATGGTTCCATTCTGTAGGTTACTGTGGGTTCATTCTGTAGACTGCTATGGTTTCATTCTGTAGGTTACTGTGGGTTAATTCTGTAGACTGCTATGGTTTCATTCTGTAGGTTACTGTGGGTTTATTCTGTAGACTGCTATGGTTTCATTCTGTAGGTGACTATGGGTTCATTCTGTAGACTGCTATGGTTTCATTCTGTAGGTTACTGTGGGTTCATTCTGTAGACTGCTATGGTTTCATTCTGTAGGTTACTGTGGGTTCATTCTGTAGACTGCTATGGTTTCATTCTGTAGGTTACTGTGGGTTTATTCTGTAGACTGCTATGGTTTCATTCTGTAGGTTACTGTGGGTTCATTCTGTAGACTGCTATGGTTTCATTCTGTAGGTTACTGTGGGTTCATTCTGTAGGCTACTGTGGGTTCATTCTGTAGCCTACTTTTGGTTTGTTCTGTAGCCTACTGTTGATTCATTCTGTAGCATATTGTGGATTCATTCTGTAGCCTATTGTGGATTCATTCTGTAGCCTACTGTGGATTCATTCTGTAGCCTACTGTGGATTCATTCTGTAGCCTACTGTGGATTCATTCTGTAGCCTACTGTGGATTCATTCTGTAGCCTATTGTGGATTCATTCTGTAGCCTATTGTGGGTTCATTCTGTAGTCTATTGTGGATTCATTCTGTAGCCTACTGTGGATTCATTCTGTAGCCTACTTTTGGTTTGTTCTGTAGCCTATTGTGGGTTCATTCTGTAGAGAAATATGGGTTTATTCTGCAGGCTACTATGGGTTCATTCTGTAGGCTACTATGGGTTAATTCTGCAGGTTATTATGGGTTAATTCTGCGTGCTACTATGGGTTCCTTCTGTAGGCCACTATGGGTTCATTCTGTAGGTTAATGTGGGTTCATTCTGCAGGCTACTATGGGTTCATTCTGCAGGCTACTATGGGTTCATTCTGTAGGTTACTATGGGTTCATTCTGTAGGTTAATGTGGGTTCATTCTGCAGGCTACTCTGGGTTCATTCTGCAGGCTACTATGGGTTCATTCTGCAGGCTACTATGGGTTCATTCTGTAGGTTACTATGGGTTCATTCTGTAGGTTAATGTGGGTTCATTCTGCAGGCTACTATGGGTTCATTCTGCAGGCTACTGTGGGTTCATTCTGTAGGCTACTATGGGTTCATTCTGTAGGTTACTATGGGTTCATTCTGCAGGCTACTGTGGGTTCATTCTGCAGGCTACTATGGGTTCATTCTGTAGGTTAATGTGGGTTCATTCTGCAGGCTACTATGGGTTCATTCTGCAGGCTACTATGGGTTTATTCTGCAGGCTACTATGGGTTCATTCTGCAGGCTACTATGGGTTAATTCTGTAGGTTACTATGGGTTCATTCTGCAGGCTACTATGGGTTCATTCTGTAGGTTAATGTGGGTTCATTCTGCAGGCTACTATGGGTTCATTCTGCAGGCTACTATGGGTTCATTCTGCAGGCTACTATGGGTTCATTCTGTAGGCTACTATGGGTTCATTCTGTAGGCTACTATGGGTTCATTCTGCAGGCTACTATGGGTTCATTCTGCAGGCTACTATGGGTTCATTCTGTAGGTTACTGTGGGTTCATTCTGTAGGTTACTATGGGTTCATTCTGTAGGTTACTGTGGGTTCATTCTGTAGGTTACTATGGGTTCATTCTGTAGGTTACTGTGGGTTCATTCTGTAGGTTACTATGGGTTCATTCTGTAGGTTAATGTGGATTTCGCACTATGAATGTATGGAAGTAGGTGGTTGGCAGTGGCAGTCTACATTATATGCAGGGCATTATGATATGGATATAATTTACAGGGAAAATATGCATATTGGCAAATTAAAAATATGTGCTCACAGATACACTCCATGACCAAAGGTATGTGGACACCTGCTCGTCAAACATCCCATTTCAAAATATGGAGTTGGTCCCCCCTTTGTTGCGATAACAGCCTCCACTTTTCTGGGAAGGCTTTTCACTAGATGTTGGAACATTGCTGTGGGGTCTTGCTTTCATTCAGCCACAAACATTAGTGAGGTTGACCACTGATGTTGTGCGATTAGGCCTGGCTCGCAGTGTTCAAAGGGTCAGGGCAGGCGAGTGAAGATCTCGACAAACCATTTCTGTATCGACCTTGCTTTGTGCACTGGGGCATTGTCATGCTGAAACAGAGAAGGCCTTCCCCAAACTGTTGCCACAAAGTTGGGAGCATAGAATAATCTAGAATGTCATTGTATGCTGTAGCAGTAAGATTTCCCTCGAGCTGGAACTAAGAAGGGTTCTTCTGATGTTAAAGGTTCTAGGTATAACATTTTGCCTTACAAAGAACCGAGTGAGAGGCTGTCTCCAGGGAAACCGAGAGACAGTTACAGGCCTTTATGTCAGGGACACAGTGAGAGGCTGTCTCCAGGGGAACTGAGGGACAGTTACAGGGACACAGTGAGAGGCTGTCTCCAGGGTAACCGAGAGACAGTTACAGGCCTTTATGTCAGGGACACAGTGAGAGGCTGTCTCCAGGGGAACTGAGGGACAGTTACAGGCCTTTATGTCAGGGACACTGTAACGGTTTTCTTTCGGTGAAGTAGAAGCGGACCAAAATGCAGCGTGGTGGTTATTCATGTTCTTTAATTAATGAAGACACTATACATGAAATAACTAATAAAACAATAAATGTGTGAAAAACTAAACAGTCCTATCTGGTGCAAACACAGAGACAGGAACAATCACCCACAAACACACAGTGAAACCCAGGCTACCTAAGTATGATTCTCAATCAGAGACAACTAATGACACCTGCCTCTGATTGAGAACCATACTAGGCCGAAACATAGAAATACCCAAAACCTAGAAAAACAAACATAGACTGCCCACCCCAACTCAAGCCCTGACCATACTAAATAAATACAAAACAAAGGAAATAAAGGTCAGAACGTGACAGACACAATGAGAGACTGTCTCCAGGGTAACCGAGAGACAGTTACAGGCCTTTATGTTGCCTTCTACAGAACTGACTAATTAGCTGCTAACAGAGATGTGCGTAAAATAGGCTTTACCTGCAGTAGGTTATTGTCACGGGATACTAGGAGTGGTGGGTTGGAATCAGGCGCAGAGAGCAGGGTTCAGTATATCATTAATTTATTCTCCGGCAAACAAACGGTCACCGCATAAAACAGACCAGCCCAAACACAGGACCAAACAGTCCGAAGAATACAAACATGAAAACCACAATCCAACAGAGTAACAAAAAACAATCCCGCACAAAACAAGGGCGGGTCAAACTACTACGTATAGGGAAGCTACACACAGGTGAAACTAATGAGACAAAACCAACAGACAAACGAAAAAGGGATTGCTAGTAGGACAGTGACGACGACCACCGAGCACCGCCCGAACAGGCAGGGGAGCCACGTGAATTGGACGTGAATTGGGGACCCCGATCAGAAACGATGTCCTCAGGCACCCCATAGTGCCGGAAGACATGGGTAAACAAGGCCTCCGCAGTCTGCAGGGAGACCGGGCAACGGGATGAGATGACAGGACTTAGAAAACCGATCCACAACGACCAGGATCATAGTACTTCCCTGGGACGGGGGAAGGTCGGTAAGAAAGTCCACCGATAAGTGTGTCCACGGCCGTTGTGGAACGGGGAGGGGTTGTAACTTCCCTCTAGGCAGGTGCCGAGGAGCCTTGCTCTGAGCGCACACTGAGCAGGAGGAGACATAAAATCTCACGTCCTTAGCCAGCGTGGGCCACCAGTATCTCCCTCTAAGACTCCGCACTGTCCTCTCGATGCCAGGATGACCCGAGGAGGGGAGAGTGTGAGCCCACCGGATCAGCTTATCCCGGACCCCCCTCGGCACGTACTGAGGCCCCACTGGACAGTTAGGGGGGGCCGGCTTTAGCCTCTCTATCTCCGCGTCCACCTCCCATACCACCGGTGCCACGAGACATGAAGGTGGAATGATGGGAGTTGGCTCAACGGACTGCTCCTCGGTATCATAGAGGCGGGACAGCGCGTCGGCTTTGGTGTTTTGGGAGCCTGGCCAGTATGTGATGGTAAACCGAAACCTGGTGAAAAACATGGCCCATCTAGCCTGACGTGGATTTAGTCTCCTCGCTGCCCGGATATACTCGAGATTACGATGGTCAGTCCAGATGAGAAAAGGGTGTTTCGCCCCCTCAAGCCAATGTCCTCACACCTTCAGAGCCTTGACTACAGCTAACAACTCCCGGTCCCCCACGTCATAGTTTCGCTCCGCTGGACCGAGCTTGCTCGAAAAGAAAGCACATGGGCGGAGCTTGGGTGGCACGCCCGAGCGCTGGGACAGCACGGCCCCGACCCCCGCCTCGGACGTGTCCACCTCCACTATGAACGCTAAAGAGGGGTCCGGATGCGCCAACACAGGCGCATTGGTGAACAGCTCTTTCAAACGACTGAAAGCTCTGCCCACCTCTGCTGACCAATGCAAGTGCACCGGTCCTCCCTTCAGCAGTGAGGTGATGGGAGCAGCCACCTGACCAAAACCCTGGATAAACCTCCGGTAGTAATTGGCAAACCCTAAAAACCGCTGCACTTCTTTCACCGTGGTCGGAGTCGGCCAATTACGCACGGCTGTAACGCGGTTATCCTCCATCACCACCCCGGAGGTGGAAATACGATAACCCAGGAAGGAAACGGACTGTTTGAAAAACTCACATTTCTCCGCCTTGCAATACAGGTCATGCTCCAGCAGTCGCCCAAGTACCTTACGCACCAGAGACACATGCGCCGCGCGTGTGGCAGAATAGCTCAAGATGTCATCGATGTACACTTCCACTCCCTGCCTGAGCAGGTCTCGGAGAATCTCATCTACGAAGGATTGGAAGACGGCTGGAGCATTCTTCAACCCATATGGCATGACGCGGTACTCATAATGACCAGATGTAGTACTAAATGCGGTTTTCCACTCATCTCCTCCCCGGATACGAACCAGATTATACGCACTCCTCAGGTCCAGTTTTGTGAAGAAGCGCGCCCCGTGAAATTATTCCACCGCCGTAGCGATGAGAGGTAGTGGGTAACTAAACCCCACTGTGATGGAATTTAAACCTCTATAATCAATGCACGGACGCAGACCTCCATCCTTATTCTACACAAAAAAGAAGCTTGAGGAGACGGGTGATGCGGAGGGCCGAATGTACCCCTGTCCCAGCGATTCAGTAACATATGTTTCCATCGCTACTGTCTCCTCCTGGGACAATGGATACACGTGACTCCTAGGAAGTGCAGCGTTCTCCAGAAGGTTTATCGCGCAGTCCTCTCGAGGATGGGGTGGTAATTGGGTCGCCCTCTTTTTACTGAAGGCGATAGCCAAATCGGCATATTCAGAGGGAATGCGCACGGTGGAAACCTGGTCTGGACTCTCCACCGTAGTCGCACCAACGGCAACTCCTATACACCTGCCTGAACACTCCTCTGACCACCCCTTAAGAGCCCCCTGTCGCCAGGAAATCACTGGGTTGTGTTGAGCTAGCAAGGGAATTCCCAACACCACTGGAAACGCAGGTGAATCTATAAGGAACAGACTAATCTGCTCCTTATGATCCCCCTGCATTACCATGTCCAGCGGCACCGTATCCTCCCTAACCACTCCTGACCCTAATGGTCGGCTATCTAAGGAGTGCACGGGGAAAGGTAGGTCTAACGACACCAGGGGAATCCCTAGCCTTAACGCGAGCCCACGATCCATGAAATTCCCAGCTGCGCCTGAATCGACTAGCGCCTTATGCTGTAGAGAGGGAAAAAACCCAGGGAAAGAAGTTAACACATACATATGACCGACAGGAAGCTCTGGGTGAGTCTGGTGCTTACTCACCTGGGGTGATCGAGTAGTGCTCCGCCTGCCCCCCTGACTCCCAGACGAGTTCCTCCAGCACCGGTCGGCCGTGTGCCCTCACCGACCACAACCGGTGCAGGAGGACACTCCTCCTCCGGTCCCCCTTGAAGCCGCCCCTCCTAACTCCATAGGGATAGGGGCAGGAGGGCTGGGAAGTGGAAACGACAGGACCTGATCCGAACGCCCGCGGGCAGCCAGCAGGTTGTCGAGACGGATAGCCAAGTCAATGAGTTCATCCAGTGTGAGGGTGGTGTCCCGACATGCTAGCTCCCTGCGGACGTCCTCCCTGAGACTGCATCGGAAATGATCTATCAGGGCCCTGTCGTTCCACCCTGCTCCTGCGGCCAAGGTCCTGAACTCCAGGGCAAAGTCCTGCGCGCTCCTCGTCTCCTGACGCAGGTGGAACAGCCGTTCACCGGCCGCCCGACCCTCTGGTGGATGGTCAAACACAGCTCGGAATCGGCGGGTGAACTCTGGGTAATTATCCCTCGCCGAGTCCGGACCATTCCACACTGCGTTGGCCCACTCGAGGGCTCGCCCAGTCAAACAGGAGACGAGGGCGCTCACGCTCTCCTCTCTAGAGGGAGCAGGACGCACGGTAGCCAGGTACAGTTCCAGTTGGAGAAGGAAACCCTCGTACCCAGCCGCCGTTCCATCATACTCCCGTGGGAGCGTCAGCCAAAGAGCCCCGGAGCCAGATGTGGTTGCAGGAACAGGAGGTGCTGAAGGAGGGGGTGCTGAAGATGAGGTGGGAAGGCCACTCCTCTCCCATCGATCCATCCTCTCCATCATTTGGTCCATGGCCGAACCAATCCTATGAAGAACGCTGGTATGATGGAGGACCCTCTCCTCCATCGATGGGAGAGGAGACGCGGCTGCTCCTGCTGATTCCATGTTTGTGGTGCGGGATTCTGTCACGGGATACTAGGAGTGGTGGGTTGGAATCAGGCGCAGAGAGCAGGGTTCAGTATATCGTGAATTTATTCTCCGGCAAACAAACGGTCACGCCAACACACAGGGCGCATAGAACAGACAAGCCCAAACACAGGACCAAACAGTCCGGAGAATACACACATGATAACCACATCCAACAGACTAACAAAAAACAATCCCGCACAAAACAAGGGCGGGTCAAACTACTACATATAGGGAAGCTAATTAAACTAAAATACACGCAGGTGAAACTAATAAGACAAAACCAACAGACAAACGAAAAAGGATCGGTAGTGGCTAGTAGGACGGTGACGACGACCACCGAGCACCGCCCGAACAGGCAGGGGAGCCAACTTCTAGTAGGACGGTGACGACGACCGCCAGCACCGCCCGAACAGGCAGGGGAGCCAACTTCTAGTAGGACGGTGACGACGACCGCCGAGCACCGCCCGAACAGGCAGGGGAGCCAACTTCTAGTAGGACGGTGACGACGACCGCCGAGCACCGCCCGAACAGGCAGGGGAGCCAACTTCTAGTAGGACGGTGACGACGACCGCCGAGCACCGCCCGAACAGGCAGGGGAGCCAACTTCTAGTAGGACGGTGACGACGACCGCCGAGCACCGCCCGAACAGGCAGGGGAGCTAACTTCTAGTAGGACGGTGACGACGACCACCGCCCGAACAGGCAGGGGAGCCAACTTCTAGTAGGACGGTGACGACGACCGCCGAGCACCGCCCGAAACAGGCAGGGGAGCCAACTTCTAGTAGGACGGTGACGACGACCGCCGAGCACCGCCCGAAACAGGCAGGGGAGCCAACTTCTAGTAGGACGGTGACGACGACCGCCGAGCACCGCCCGAAACAGGCAGGGGAGCCAACTTTTAGTAGGACGGTGACGACGAACGCCGAGCACCGCCCGAACAGGCAGGGGAGCCAACTTCTAGTAGGACGGTGACGACGACCGCCGAGCACCGCCCGAACAGGCAGGGGAGCCAACTTCTAGTAGGACGGTGACGACGACCGCCGAGCACCGCCCGAAACAGGCAGGGGAGCCAACTTCTAGTAGGACGGTGACGACGACCGCCGAGCACCGCCCGAAACAGGCAGGGGAGCCAACTTTTAGTAGGACGGTGACGACGACCGCCGAGCACCGCCCGAACAGGCAGGGGAGCCAACTTCTAGTAGGACGGTGACGACGGCCGCCGAGCACCTCCCGAACAGGCAGGGGAGCCAACTTCTAGTAGGACGGTGACGACGACTGCCGAGCACCGCCCGAACAGGCAGGGGAGCCAACTTTTAGTAGGACGGTGACGACGACCGCCGAGCACCGCCCGAACAGGCAGGGGAGCCAACTTCTAGTAGGACGGTGACGACGACCGCCGAGCACCGCCCGAACAGGCAGGGGAGCCAACTTCTAGTAGGACGGTGACGACGACCGCCGAGCACCGCCCGAACAGGCAGGGTAGCCAACTTCTAGTAGGACGGTGACGACGACCGCCGAGCACCGCCCGAACAGGCAGGGGAGCCAACTTCTAGTAGGACGGTGACGACGACTGCCGAGCACCGCCCGAACAGGCAGGGGAGCCAACTTCTAGTAGGACGGTGACGACGACCGCCGAGCACCGCCCGAAACAGGCAGGGGAGCCAACTTCTAGTAGGACGGTGACGACGACCGCCGATCACCGCCCGAAACAGGCAGGGGAGCCAACTTCTAGTAGGACGGTGACGACGACCGCCGAGCACCGCCCAAACAGGCAGGGGAGCCAACTTCTAGTAGGACGGTGACGACGACCGCCGAGCACCGCCCGAAACAGGCAGGGGAGCCAACTTCTAGTAGGACGGTGACGACGACCGCCGAGCACCGCCCGAACAGGCAGGGGAGCCAACTTCGGCGGAAGTCGTGACAGTTATAGAGTATACAGTTATGGTCCCTTATTGATGTCACTTGTTAAATCCACTTCAATCAGTGTAGATGAAGGGGAGGAGACGGGTTAAATAAGTATATTTAAACCTTGAGAGAATTGAGACATGAATTGTGTATATGTACCATTGAGGTACGAGACAAAATATTTAAGTGCCTTTAAACTGGGTATAGTAGTTGGTGCCAGGAACACCGGTTTGTGTCATGGGTTTTTCACGCTCAACAGTTTCCTGTGTGTGTCAAGAATGGTCCACCACCCAAAGGACATCCAGCCATCTTGACACAACTGTGGGAAGCATTGTAGTCAACAAGGGTCAGCATCCCCTGTGGAACGGTATCGACAACTTGTAGTCCATGAGTCCATGACCCAAGGAATTGAGTGTTCTGAGAGCCAAAGGGGCAGTTGCAACTCAATACTAAGAAGGTGTTCTTAATGTTTTGTCCACTCAGTGTAGGTGGATGGGGTGGAGGGTAATGAACTCAATATACTTAAAAATGACTAAAACCAAATAGAAATGATAACGGACATACAAGGTGAGGAGAGGGTTTCTTACGGTTTCTTCACTGTGTCCAGAACGCTGATATTCACTGAAATGAAAGCTATACATGATAGCTAGGTCAGGAGTCATGATAGTTAGGTCAGGGGTCATGATAGGTCATGGTCAGGGGTCATGGTAGTTAGTCAGGGATCATGATAGGTCATGGTCATGACAGAGACAAACTAGAACAGCTCTCTAATAATCACCTAAATGAACACTAGACAGTCAGGGACCGTCAGAAATTCAAAAAAACGATGGATAGCATAATTATTTTGCTCATTTTGACCGCGAGGAAATATAACCAATTATTATGTCCTGCATGGTCACAACAAATTGTCTTTAGTTCAGATGTTGACATCAGCGCTACAGTATCACAACAGTAGGATACTTAGACTCCAAGTCACAATCAAGTTAGTCTGGATCAGATAATAAGACTGTGACCTGCTTCTGGTGCACAAACCAAACAGGATTAGACAGGATTAGACAGGATTAGACTGGTATATCAGGGGATGTGCACAAACCAAACAGGATTAGACTGGATTAGACTGGATTAGACAGGATTAGACAGGATTAGACAGGATTAGACTGGATTAGACAGGATTAGACTGGTAAAGATATATAATGTTTTAGAGACAAACCAGGACTTCGAACCAAACAGGATTAGACAGGATTAGACTGGTAAAGATATATAATGTTTTAGAGACAAACTAGGATATCAAACCAAACAGGATTAGACTGGTAAAGATATATAAGGCCTTAGAGACAAACCAGGACATCGAACCAAACAGGATTAGACTGGTAAAGATATATAAGGCCTTAGAGACAAACTAGGATATCGAACCAAACAGGATTAGACAGGATTAGACAGGATTAGACTGGTAAAGATATATAATGTCTTAGAGACAAACTAGGATATCGGACCAAACAGGATTAGACTGGTAAAGATATATAATGTCTTAGAGACAAACTAGGATATCGAACCAAACAGGATTAGACAGGATTAGATAGGATTAGACTGGGAAAGATATATAATGTCTTAGAGACAAACTAGGATATCGAACCAAACAGGATTAGACAGGATTAGACAGGATTAGACTGGTAAAGATATATAATGCCTTAGAGAAAAACTAGGATATTGAACCAAACAGGATTAGACTGGTAAAGATATATAATGCCTTAGAGACAAACCAGGACATCGAACCAAACAGGATTAGACTGGTAAAGATATATAATGTCTTAGAGACAAACTAGGATATCGAACCAAACAGGATTAGACCGGATTCGACTGGTAAAGATATATAAGCCCTTAGAGACAAACCAGGACATCGGACCAAGCACCACCAAGCACCACCACCCCCCCCAGCACCACCACCCCCCCGAGCACCACCACCCCCCCAGCACCACCACCCCCCCAGCACCACCACCCCCCCGAGCACCACCACCCCCCAGCACCACCCCTCCCCAGCACCACCACCCCCCCAGCTCCACCACCCCCCGCAAGCAGCACCACCCCCCCGTGCAGCACCACCCTCCCAGCACCACCACCCCCCCAGCACCACCACCCCCCCGAGCACCACCACCCCCCAGCACCACCCCTCCCCAGCACCACCACCCCCCCAGCTCCACCACCCCCCCCAGCAGCACCACCCCCCCGAGCAGCACCACCCTCCCAGCACCACCCCTCCCCAGCACCACCACCCCCCAGCTCCACCACCCCCCCCAGAAGCACCACCCCCCCTCCCAGCACCACCCTCCCAGCACCACCACCCTCCCAGCACCACCACCCCCCCGAGCACCACCACCCCCCCAGCACCACCACCCCCCCAACACCACCACCCTCCCAGCACCACCACCCCCCCTAGCACCACCACCCTCCCCAGCACCACCACCCCCCCCAGCACTACCACCCCCCCCCCCGCACCACCACCCTCCCATCACCACCACCCTCCCCAGCACCACCACCCCCCCAGCACCACCACCCCCCTCAGCAGCACCACCCTCCCAGCACCACCACCCCCCAGCACCACCACCCCCCAGCACCCCACCCAGCACCACCACCACCCCCCAGCACCACCACCACCACTACCCCCCAGCACCACCCCCACCCAGCACCACCACCCCTCCAGCACCACCACCCCCCAGCACTACCACCCCCCCCAGCACCACCACCCCTGGTCCTGTTAACGTTTCATGGGTTATGATGAGGACAAGACAGACAGACAGACAGACAGACAGACAGACAGACAGACGCAGTGGTGGTGATAGCCTAGCTAGACATCTGGGGGTAATTGGATCTCAACTCACTGGAGACGTCAGGACCTGAACTAGAGACTAGGGATATGAACATATCTGGTCTCTCGCTGTCTGTCTGTGTGTGTGTGTGTGTGTGTGTGTGTGTGTGTGTGTGTGTGTGTGTGTGTGTGTGTGTGTGCGCGCGCGTGCGTGCGTGCGTGTTAGCGTGTGTGAGCAGACTGGGCAGAACTCAGTGAATTCCCACAGGAAGATAAGGAGAGTGCAGTTCCCAACGTCTGGGATTAACAGGGCAGCACATCAAACCTGCTGCTTGCTGTGGCTATACACTCACCTGTTAATGGTCTGGTAGAAGTTGAACGATTGTCCTCTAATAATGCATTCTCAGAAACGGCTAATATAGTATGTCGAGGCGTTGTTTAGACGGTAATGCCTCATTTACTGTGTGTGTATTAAAGAGGAATGTGTTGGTAACGCTATTGAGATAATTATCATTATGGATGAAAACATAGGATTTGGAATGAAGTAACACATGATGCATGGTAATGGACAGATAATGTAGCATCTTAATGTGATCACACATGATGCATGATAATGGAGGGATAATGTAGCATTTTAATGTGGTGATGCATGATAATGATGAGGGAATTTAGCCTTTTAATGTGGTAACACATGATGCATGATAATGGAGGGATAATGCAGCATTTTAATGTGGTAACACATGATGCGTGACAATGTAGGGACAATGTAGCATTTTTACGCGGTAACACATTATGCGTGATAAGGTATGGATAATGTAGAATTTTAAAGTGGGGTAATGGTGGGGTAATTATGCATGATAATGGTGGGGTAATGTAGCATTGTAATCTGGTAACAGATGTGTTGTTCTCCCTTTTCAGGCACCAAGGCCAAAGATGGTGTTGGTTCAGGTATGTTGACTGTTTACTGTTAAGTCTTTAGTTCAGATGTTGAACCAAACAGGAGTGTGTTAATGTGTGTGTGTGTTAATAATGTGTGTGTGTTAATGTGTGTGTGTTAATGTGTGTGTGTGTGTGTGTGTGTTAATAATGTGTGTGTGTTAATGTGTGTGTGTGTGTGTGTTAATAATGTGTCTGTGTTAATGTGTGTGTGTTAATAATGTGTATGTGTTAATGTGTGTTAATAATGTGTCTGTGTTAATGTGTGTTAATAATGTGTGTGTGTGTTAATGTGTGTGTGTGTGTGTTAATAATGTGTGTGTGTTAATAATGTGTGTGTGTTAATAATGTGTGTGTGTTAATGTGTGTGTTAATAATGTGTGTGTGTGTTAATGTGTGTGTGTTTCTGTGTTAATAGAGTGTGTGTGTGTTAATGTGTGTGTGTTTCTGTGTTAATAATGTGTGTGTGTGTTAATGTGTGTGTGTTTCTGTGTTAATAATGTGTGTGTGTTTGTGTGTGTTAATAATTTGTGTTAATAATGTGTGTGTGTGTGTGTTAATAATGTGTGTGTGTTAATAATGTGTGTGTGTGTGTGTTAATAATGTGTGTGTGTTAATAATGTGTGTGTGTTAATAATGTGTGTGTGTTAATAATGTGTGTGTGTGTGTGTGTTAATAATGTGTGTGTGTTAATAATGTGTGTGTGTGTTAATGTGTGTGTGTGTGTGTGTTAATAATGTGTGTGTGTTAATAATGTGTGTGTGTTAATAATGTGTTTGTGTTAATAATGTGTGTGTGTTAATGTGTGTGTGTGTGTGTTAATAATGTGTGTGTGTGTTTGTGTTAATAATGTGTGTGTGTTAATAATGTGTTTGTGTTAATAATGTGTGTGTGTTAATAATGTGTGTGTGTGTTAATAATGTGTGTGTGTTAATAATGTGTGTGTTAATAATGTGTGTGTGTTAATGTGTGTGTGTTAATAATGTGTGTTAATAATGTGTGTTAATAAAGTGTGTTAATGTGTGTGTTAATAATTTGTGTTAATAATGTGTGTGTTTTAATGTGTGTGTGTTATTAATGTGTGTTTTAACGTGTGTGTGTGATGATGCAGCGAAGGACCTTGCTGGTGGAGCCATGGGGAATATCGCTGCAGCCACCGGCCTGGGGAAGAAGGACGAGTTCCCATCTGACATGAACGTACGACTAACACACACACACACACACACACACACACACACACACACACACACACACACACACACACACACACACACACACACACACACACACACACACAAGCTAGAGAAAAGAGACTGTTTCTAGTCTAGTCTAACAGAGACAGACAGACAACTGAAGGATCTGGATAGAGAAAAGTTTCTAGTCCAGCTGGATTCTAACAGTGGCAGACATTCTCCTGGGTTTAGTGGGACTACAGCAGAGGGAGGCAGTTCTCAGCAGACACCCGGAAAAACACTACGCACACAAAGGACTTAGACGCCATAGAAACTGTGCAGTCAGTCAGTTAGTCAGTCAGCCAGCCAGTCCGTTAGTCAGTCAGCCAATCAGTCAGCTAGTCAGCCAGTCAGTCAGTTAGCCAGTCAGTCAGTCAGTCAGTCAGCCAGTCAGCCAATCAGTCAGCTAGTCAGCCAGTCAGTCAGTTAGCCAGTCAGTCAGCCAGTCAGTTAGTCAGTCAGCCAGCCAGTCAGCTAGTCAGCCAGTCAGTCAGCTAGTCAGCTAGTCAGTCAGCTAGTCAGCTAGTCAGTCAGTCAGCCAGCCAGTCAGCTAGTCAGCCAGTCAGTCAGCTAATCAGTCAGCTAGTCAGCTAGTCAGTCAGCTAGTCAGCTAGTCAGTCAGTCAGCCAGTCAGCCAGCAAGTCAGTTAGCCAGTCAGCTAGTCAGCCAGTCAGTTAGTCAGTCAGCCAGCCAGTCAGTTAGCCAGTCAGTCAGTCAGCTAGTCAGCCAGTCAGCCAGTCAGCCAGTCAGTCAGCCAGCCAGCCAGTCAGCCAGTCTGCCAGTCAGCCAGTCAGCCAGTCAGCCAGTCAGCTAGTCAGCTAGTCAGCCAGTCAGCTAGTCAGCTAGTCAGTCAGTCAGCCAGTCAGCTAGACAGCCAGTCAGTCAGTCAGCTAGTCAGCTAGTCAGTCAGTCAGCCAGTCAGCTAGTCAGCCAGCCAGTCAGTCAGTCAGCCAGTCAGCTAGTCAGCTAGTCAGTCAGTCAGCCAGTCAGTCAGTCAGCCAGTCAGCCAGCCAGTCAGCCAGCTACAGCCAGTCAACCAGGACAGGTGAAGTGTAATAAACCCTTCTCTAGGACTATCAACCTCTCCTCTCCTCTCATTCCCCCTCCTCTCCTCTCCTCTCCTCTCCTCTCCTCTCCTCTCCTCTCCTCTCCTCTCATTCCCTCTCCTCTCCTCTCCTCTCCTCTCCTCTCCTCTCCTCTCCTCTCCTCTCATTCCCTCTCCTCTCATCTCCTCTCCTCTCCTCTCCTCTCCTCTCCTCTCCTCTCCCCCTCCTCTCCTCTCATTCCCTCTCCTCTCCTCTCCTCTCCTCTCCCCCTCCTCTCCTCTCATTCCTTCGCCTCTCCTCTCCTCTCCTCTCCCCCTCCTCTCCTCTCCTCTCCTCTCCTCTCCTCTCCTCTCCTCTCCTCTCCTCTCCTCCTCCTCTCCTCTCTTTCCCTCTCCTCTCCTCTCCTCTCCCCCTCCTCTCCTCTCATTCCCTCTCCTCTCCTCTCCTCTCCTCTCCTCTCCTCTCCTCTCCTCTCCTCTCCTCTCCTCTCCTCTCCTCTCCTCTCCTCTCATTCCCTCTCCTCTCCTCTTCTCTCCTCTCCTCTCCTCTCCCCTCCTCTCCTCTCCCCTCCTCTCCTCTCCTCTCCCCTCCCCTCCTCTCCTCTCCTCTCCTCTCCCCTCCCCTCTCCTCTCCTCTCATTCCCTCTCCTCTCATCTCCTCTCCTCTCCTCTCCTCTCATTCCCTCTCCTCTCCTCTCCTCTCCTCTCCTCTCCTCTCCTCTCCTCTCCTCTCCTCTCCTCTCCTCTCATTCCCTCTCCTCTACTCTCCTCTCCTCTCCTCTCCCCCTCCTCTCCTCTCATTCCCTCTCCTCTCCTCTCCTCTCCTCTCGTCTCCTCTCCCCCTCCTCTCCTCTCATTCCCTCTCCTCTCCTCTCCTCTCCTATCCTTTCCTCTCATCCCCCATCCCATCCCCTCTCCTCCCCTCTTTGCCCGCATCCCCTCTCCTCTCCTCCCCTTTCCTCTCCTCCCCCAGCTGCTTTGCTCCCAGGCTACCTTGTCCAATGTCATTACTCCCTATGGGTTGCACTATCAATTAAAACACACAGGTGGCCACCGGGGTAGGTGTGGGTGTGTCGGGGGAAGAGGTTATGGCTGTTCCTTCAGAGATGGTGGGGGTTGATTGCTTTTCTTCTTTGACATGGTGACTAGCTGTCACACTAAAACCCCCAGAAAACATTCACATGACACCTTGTTTCCAGGTTGAATCCACTTTATTTGAGCTACAGTATCTCTCTCCATAGGATGCTTCATCTTGACCAATCATACTCGATATCACTGTTGTGATACAACGACAACCTGTCACATCAAGCCTTGTTTATGTCATACTGTTCTCTGAAAACCCCTGCATTACTAGTATATAGACTATCACCAGCCCCTATATCACTATAGACTATCACCAGCCCTATATCACTATAAACTATCACCAGCCCTATATCACTATAGACTATCACCAGCCCTATATCACTATAGACTATCACCAGCCCCTATATAACTATAGACTATAACCAGCCCCTATATCACTAAAGACTATCACCAGCCCCTATATCACTAGAGACTTCCACCAGCCCCTATATCACTATAGACTATCACCAACCCCTATATCACTAAAGACTATCACCAGCCCCTATATCACTATAGACTATCACCAACCCCTATATCACTAGAGACTTCCACCAGGCATTATATCACTATAGACTATCACCAATGCCTATATCACTATAGACTATCACCAGGCCCTATATCACTATAGACTATCACCCAGTATATAGTCTCCACATTGACTCTGTACCGGTACCCCCTGTGTATGGCCTCCACATTGACTCTGTACCGGTACCCCCTGTGTATGGCCTCCACATTGACTCTGTACCGGTACCCTCTGTATATAGCCTCCATATTGACTCTGTACCGGTACCCCCTGTATATAGCCTCCATATTGACTCTGTACCGGTACCCCCTGTATATAGTCTCCACATTGACTCTGTACCGGTACCCCCTGTATATAGCCTCCACATTGACTCTGTACCGTAACACCCTGTATATAGCCTCCATATTGACTCTGTACCTGTACCCCCTGTATATAGCCTCCATATTGAGGGGCGACAGGGTAGACTAGTGGTTAGAGCGTTGGACTAGTAACCGGAAGGTTGCAAGTTCAAACCCCCGAGCTGACAAGGTACAAATCTGTCGTTCTGCCCCTGAACAGGCAGTTAACCCACTGTTCCTACGCCGTCATTGTAAATAAGAATTTGTTCTTAACTGACTTGCCTAGTTAAATAAAGGTAAAAAAAATTAAAAAATAAAATAAATATTGACCCTGTACCGGTACCCCCTGTATATAGCCTCCACATTGACTCTGTACCAGTACCCCATGTATATAGCCTCCACATTGACTCTGTACCAGTACCCCCTGTATATAGCCTCCACATTGACTCTGTACTGGTACCCCCTGTATATAGCCTCCACATTGACTCTGTATCGGTACCCCCTGTATATAGCCTCCACATTGACTCTGTAGCGGTACCCCCTGTATATAGCCTCCACATTGACTCTGTAGCGGTACCCCCTGTATATTGACTCTGTACCGGTACCCCCTGTATATAGCCTCCACATTGACTCTGTACCGTAACACCCTGTATATAGCCTCCACATTGACTCTGTACCGTAACACCCTGTATATAGCCTCCACACTGACTCTGTACCGGTACCCCCTGTATATAGCCTCCACATTGACTCTGTACCGTAACACCCTGTATATAGCCTCCACATTGACTCTGTACCGGTACCCCCTGTATATAGCCTCCACATTGACTCTGTACTGGTACCCTCTGTATATAGCCTCCATATTGACTCTGTACCGGTACCCCCTGTATATAGCCTCCATATTGACTCTGTACCGGTACCCCCTGTATGTAGCCTCCACATTGACTCTGTACTGGTACCCTCTGTATATAGCCTCCATATTGACTCTGTACCGGTACCCCCTGTATATAGCATCCACATGGACTCTGTACCGGTACCCCCTGTATATAGCCTCCACATTGACTCTGTACCGTAACACCCTGTATATAGCCTCCATATTGACGCTGTACCGGTACCACCTGTATATAGCCTCCACATTGACTCTGTACCGGTACCCCCTGTATATAGCCTCCACATTGACTCTGTAGCGGTACCCCCTGTATATTGACTCTGTACCGTAACACCCTGTATATAGCCTCCACATTGACTCTGTACCGGTACCCCCTGTATATAGCCTCCACATTGACTCTGTACTGGTACCCTCTGTATATAGCCTCCATATTGACTCTGTACCGGTACCCCCTGTATATAGCCTCCATATTGACTCTGTACCGGTACCCCCTGTATATAGCCTCCACATTGACTCTGTACTGGTACCCTCTGTATATAGCCTCCATATTGACTCTGTACCGGTACCCCCTGTATATAGCCTCTACATTGACTCTGTACCGGTACCCACTGTATATAGCCTCCATATTGACTCTGTACCGGTACCCCCGGTATATACCCTCCACATTGACTCTGTACTGTAACACCCTGTATATAGCCTCCACATTGACTCTGTACCGTAACACCCTGTATATAGCCTCCACATTGACTCTGTACCGTAACACCCTGTATATAGCCTTCACATTGACTCGGTACCGTAACACCCTGTATATAGCCTCCACACTGACTCGGTACCGGTACCCCCTGTATATAGCCTCCACATTGACTCTGTACCGTAATACCCTGTATATAGCCTCCACATTGACTCTGTACCGGTACCCCCTGTATATAGCCTCCATATTGACTCTGTACCGGTACCCCCTGTATATAGCCTCCACATTGACTCTGTACTGGTACCCTCTGTATATAGCCTCCATATTGACTCTGTACCGGTACCCCCTGTATATAGCATCCACATGGACTCTGTACCGGTACCCCCTGTATATAGCCTCCACATTGACTCTGTACCGTAACACCCTGTATATAGCCTCCATATTGACTCTGTACCTGTACCCCCTGTATATAGCCTCCATATTGACGCTGTACCGGTACCCCCTGTATATAGCCTCCATATTGACTCTGTACCGGTACACCCTGTATATAGCCTCCACATTGACTCTGTACCGGTACCCCCTGTATATAGCCTCCACATTGACTCTGTAGCGGTACCCCCTGTATATTGACTCTGTACCGTAACACCCTGTATATAGCCTCCACATTGACTCTGTACCGGTACCCCCTGTATATAGCCTCCACATTGACTCTGTACTGGTACCCTCTGTATATAGCCTCCATATTGACTCTGTACCGGTACCCCCTGTATATAGCCTCCATATTGACTCTGTACCGGTACCCCCTGTATATAGCCTCCACATTGACTCTGTACTGGTACCCTCTGTATATAGCCTCCATATTGACTCTGTACCGGTACCCCCTGTATATAGGCTCTACATTGACTCTGTACCGGTACCCACTGTACATAGCCTCCATATTGACTCTGTACCGGTACCCCCTGTATATACCCTCCTCATTGACTCTGTACTGTAACACCCTGTATATAGCCTCCACATTGACTCTGTACCGTAACACCCTGTATATAGCCTCCACATTGACTCTGTACCGTAACACCCTGTATATAGCCTTCACATTGACTCGGTACCGTAACACCCTGTATATAGCCTCCACACTGACTCGGTACCGGTACCCCCTGTATATAGCCTCCACATTGACTCTGTACCGTAATACCCTGTATATAGCCTCCACATTGACTCTGTACCGGTACCCCCTGTATATAGCCTCTACATTGACTCTACCGTAACACCCTGTATATAGCCTCCACATTGACTCGGTACCGTAACACCCTGTATATAGCCTCCACATTGACTCTGTACCGGTACCCCCTGTATATAGCCTCCACATTGGCTCTGTACCGTAACACCCTGTATATAGCCTCCACATTGAATCTGTACCGTAATACCCTGTATATAGCCTCCACATTGACTCTGTACCGTAATACCCTGTATATAGCCTCCACATTGACTCTGTACCGTAATACCCTGTATATAGCCTCCACATTGACTCTGTACCGTAATACCCTGTATATAGCCTCCACATTGACTCTGTACCGTAACACCCTGTATATAGCCTCCACATTGACTCTGTACCGTAACACCCTGTATATAGCCTCCACATTGACTCTGTACCGTAACACCCTGTATATAGCCTCCACATTGACTCTGTACCGGTACCCCCTGTATATAGCCTCCACATTGACTCTGTACCGTAACAGCCTGTATATAGCTTCCACATTGACTCTGTACCATAACCCCCTGTATATAGCCTCCACATTGACTCTGTACCGTAATACCCTGTATATAGCCTCCACATTGACTCTGTACCGTAATACCCTGTATATAGCCTCCACATTGACTCTGTACCGTAATACCCTGTATATAGCCTCCACACTGACTCGGTACCGGTACCCCCTGTATATAGCCTCCACATTGACTCTGTACCGTAATACCCTGTATATAGCCTCCACATTGACTCTGTACCGGTACCCCCTGTATATAGCCTCTACATTGACTCTACCGTAACACCCTGTATATAGCCTCCACATTGACTCGGTACCGTAACACCCTGTATATAGCCTCCACATTGACTCTGTACCGGTACCCCCTGTATATAGCCTCCACATTGACTCTGTACCGTAACACCCTGTATATAGCCTCCACATTGAATCTGTACCGTAATACCCTGTATATAGCCTCCACATTGACTCTGTACCGTAATACCCTGTATATAGCCTCCACATTGACTCTGTACCGTAATACCCTGTATATAGCCTCCACATTGACTCTGTACCGTAATACCCTGTATATAGCCTCCACATTGACTCTGTACCGTAACACCCTGTATATAGCCTCCACATTGACTCTGTACCGTAACACCCTGTATATAGCCTCCACATTGACTCTGTACCGTAACACCCTGTATATAGCCTCCACATTGACTCTGTACCGGTACCCCCTGTATATAGCCTCCACATTGACTCTGTACCGTAACAGCCTGTATATAGCTTCCACATTGACTCTGTACCATAACCCCCTGTATATAGCCTCCACATTGACTCTGTACCGTAATACCCTGTATATAGCCTCCACATTGACTCTGTACCGTAATACCCTGTATATAGCCTCCACATTGACTCTGTACCGTAATACCCTGTATATAGCCTCCACATTGACTCTGTACCGTAATACCCTGTATATAGCCTCCACATTGACTCTGTACCGTAATACCCTGTATATAGCCTCCACATTGACTCTGTACCGTAACACCCTGTATATAGCCTCCACATTGACTCTGTACCGTAACACCCTGTATATAGCCTCCACATTGACTCTGTACCGTAACACCCTGTATATATCCTCCACATTGACTCTGTACCGGTACCCCCTGTATATAGCCTCCACATTGACTCTGTACCGTAACAGCCTGTATATAGCCTCCACATTGACTCTGTACCGTAACCCCTTGTATATAGCCTCCACATTGACTCTGTACCCTAACACCCTGTATATAGCCTCCACATTGACTCGGTACCGTAACACCCTGTATATAGCCTCCACATTGACTCTGTACCGTAACACCCTGTATATAGCCTCCACATTGACTCTGTACCGTAACACCCTGTATATAGCCTCCACATTGACTCTGTACCGTAACACCCTGTATATAGCCTCCACATTGACTCTATACTGTAACCCCCTGTATATAGCCTCCACATTGACTCTGTACCGTAACACCCTGTATATATCCTCCACATTGACTCTGTACCGTAACACCCTGTATATAGCCTCCACATTGACTCTGTACTGTAACACCCTGTATATAGCCTCCACATTGACTCGGTACCGTAACACCCTGTATATAGTCTCCACATTGACTCTGTACCGTAACAGCCTGTATATAGCCTCCATATTGACTCTGTACCGTAACACCCTGTATATAGCCTCCACATTGACTCTGTACCGTAACAGCCTGTATATAGCCTCCATATTGACTCTGTACCGTAACACCCTGTATATAGCCTCCACATTGACTCTGTACCGTAACCCCCTGTATATAGCCTCCACACAGACTCTGTACCGTAACACCCTGTATATAGCCTCCACATTGACTCTGTACCGTAACACCCTGTATATAGCCTCCACATTGACTCTGTACCGTAACCCCCTGTATATAGCCTCCACACTGACTCTGTACCGTAATACCCTGTATATAGCCTCCACATTGACTCTGTACCGTAACACCCTGTATATAGCCTCCACACTGACTCGGTACCGTAATACCCTGTATATAGCCTCCACATTGACTCTGTACCGTAACACCCTGTATATAGCCTCCATATTGACTCTGTACCGTAACACCCTGTATATAGCCACACTACTGTTATTTTACTGCTGCTCTTTAATTAGTATTATTTTGTACTTATATCTTTTTACTTAACACTTGTTTTTATTAAAACTGCATTGTTGGTTAAGAACTTCTAAGTAAGCATTTCAGTTCATGTGCAGAACAGCTGGCAGGCATATTCACGGTCATTTTCAACCTCTCCTTGTCCCAGTCTGTAATCCCCACATGTCTCAAGGTAACCACCATCATTCCTGTTCCCAAGAACTCTAAGGCTACCCTGCACAAAGACACTGAAGCAGCAAACTTTGTGGAAATTAATATTTGTGTCATTCTCAAAACTTTTGGCCACGACTGTACTTGTGCACCTGACAATAAAACATACAGTGCCTTGCGAAAGTATTCGGCCCCCTTGAACTTTGCGACCTTTTGCCACATTTCAGGCTTCAAACATAAAGATATGAAACTGTATTTTTTTGTGAAGAATCAACAACAAGTGGGACACAATCATGAAGTGGAACGACATTTATTGGATATTTCAAACTTTTTTAACAAATCAAAAACTGAAAAATTGGGCGTGCAAAATTATTCAGCCCCCTTAAGTTAATACTTTGTAGCGCCACATTTTTGCTGCGATTACAGCTGTAAGTCGCTTGGGGTATGTCTCTATCAGTTTTGCACATCGAGAGACTGACATTTTTTCCCATTCCTCCTTGCAAAACAGCTCGAGCTCAGTGAGGTTGGATGGAGAGCATTTGTGAACAGCAGTTTTCAGTTCTTTCCACAGATTCTCGATTGGATTCAGGTCTGGACTTTGACTTGGCCATTCTAACACCTGGATATGTTTATTTTTGAACCATTCCATTGTAGATTTTGCTTTATGTTTTGGATAATTGTCTTGTTGGAAGACAAATCTCCGTCCCAGTCTCAGGTCTTTTGCAGACTCCATCAGGTTTTCTTCCAGAATGGTCCTGTATTTGGCTCCATCCATCTTCCCATCAATTTTAACCATCTTCCCTGTCCCTGCTGAAGAAAAGCAGGCCCAAACCATGATGCTGCCACCACCATGTTTGACAGTGGGGATGGTGTGTACAGGGTGATGAGCTGTGTTGCTTTTACGCCAAACATAACGTCTTGCATTGTTGCCAAAAAGTTCAATTTTGGTTTCATCTGACCAGAGCACCTTCTTCCACATGTTTGGTGTGTCTCCCAGGTGGCTTGTGGCAAACTTTAAACAACACTTTTTATGGATATCTTTAAGAAATGGCTTTCTTCTTGCCACTCTTCCATAAAGGCCAGATTTGTGCAATATACGACTGATTGTTGTCCTATGGACAGAGTCTCCCACCTCAGCTGTAGATCTCTGCAGTTCATCCAGAGTGATCATGGGCCTCTTGGCTGCATCTCTGATCAGTCTTCTCCTTGTATGAGCTGAAAGTTTAGAGGGACGGCCAGGTCTTGGTAGATTTGCAGTGGTCTGATACTCCTTCCATTTCAATATTATCGCTTGCACAGTGCTCCTTGGGATGTTTAAAGCTTGGGAAATCTTTTTGTATCCAAATCCGGCTTTAAACTTCTTCACAACAGTATCTCGGACCTGCCTGGTGTGTTCCTTGTTCTTCATGATGCTCTCTGCGCTTTTAATGGACCTCTGATACTATCACAGTGCAGGTGCATTTATACGGAGACTTGATTACACACAGATGGATTGTATTTATCATCATTAGTCATTTAGGTCAACATTGGATCATTCAGAGATCCTCACTGAACTTCTGGAGAGAGTTTGCTGCACTGAAAGTAAAGGGGCTGAATAATTTTGCACGCCCAATTTTTCAGTTTTTGATTTGTTAAAAAAGTTTGAAATATCCAATAAATGTCGTTCCACTTCATGATTGTGTCCCACTTGTTGATTCTTCACAAAAAAATACAGTTTTATATCTTTATGTTTGAAGCCTGAAATGTGGCAAAAGGTCGCAAAGTTCAACGGGGCCGAATACTTTCGCAAGGCACTGTACATTTTGAAACTCTATCTACTGGAAACTCAGTGACAATATGGACACAGATATAAAACTAATTATAATATATATATATGAATTGATTTCTTAAAAGATATTCAAAGTTATGATAGACTGAGATAGATTTCATGTTAATTACTCAAATGACTGAAGTATCCATGTACCTTGGTGATCTACCAGTAGCTTTCAGACCCCTACGCCATGACCTGTCCTCTGGGTACATCTATTAGTGTAGGATACTGGGGGGTGACCTGTCCTCTGGGTACATCTCTTGGTGTAGGAAACTGGGGGTTACCTGTCCTCTGGGTACATCTATTAGTGTAGGATACTGAGGTTTACCTGTCCTCTGGGTACATCTCTTGGTGTAGGATACTGAGGTTTACCTGTCCTCTGGGTACATCTCTTGGTGTAGGATACTGAGGTTTACCTGTTCTCTGGGTACATCTATTAGTGTAGGATACTGAGGTTTACCTGTCCTCTGTGTGCATCTATTAATGTAGGATACTGAGGTTTACCTGTCCTCTGGGTACATCTCTTAGTGTAGGATACTGAGGTTTACCTGTCCTCTGGGCACATCTCTTAGTGTAGGATACTGAGGTTTACCTTTCCTCTGGGTACATCTCTTAGTGTAGGATACTGGGATTTACCTGTCCTCTGGGTACATCTCTTGGTGTAGGATACTGGGGGGTTAGCCCATATGCTACTATACGTGTTTCCATCAGATCTGTGCCAGGGTTGGGGTCCATTCCATTTCAGTTCCAGTCAATTCAGAAAGTTCCAAATTCCAAATGATCTTCGTTGACAAGCATGGAAAACAAGTGAAATTGTAATTTCAGTGTATTTCCTGAAATGAAATGGACTCCAACCCTGGTCTGGTCATCATTATCGCATTATCATCAAGTGTGCATTACTTACACTGTGTTTCCTGCCTTCTGTACCGGACTATCTAGCATCTCTACCTAACGGTTCACAAAAAAAACTACAAAAAAAATAGTGTTCTGGTGAAATAGGACGTGTTGTTCGTTTTGTTTTACAATATTATGTTTGTCCACAGCCTGAGGAGTATGGGCAGGAGGCCATGGAAGGAGAGACACAAAGAGATCATCTGGAAGGAGAGACATATGACGAGAACCAGCAGGTAAGAGGGATAACACACACACACACACACACACACACACCCTACCCAAGCCCGATTGCCTATGCTCCACTTCGGCTGCTCAGAACACATTTTAAAAAGACAGGCTTTCAATTTCATGAATCATGATTGGTGTACAACGGTTGCAGTGTTCGGTATTATCAATTGGGACCACGTTTGTGCTTCAAGCCAAAGGAGCAGACAGGAAATTGTTGATTTCGATGGTTTACACTCAAATAAAATAAAATGTTATTGGTCATATGTAGCAGATGTTACTGCAGGTGTACAGTTCCTAGCTCCATCAGCACAGTAGTATTTAACAATGCATCTAACAATATCTAACAATTTCACAACAATACACACAAATCTGAAGTGGAATTAAGAATATATAAATATTTGGATGAGCGATGTCGGAACAGCATAGACTAAAATACATTAGAATAGAATAGAATACAGTATATACATATGAAATCAGTAATGCAAAATGTGTAAACATTATAAAAGTGTTCAATTATTAAAGTGGCCAGTGATTTCTAGTCTATGTATATAGGGAAGCAGCCTCTCTGTGTTAGTGATGGCTGTTTAACAGTCTGATGGCCTTGAGATAGAAGCTGTTTTTCAGTCTCTCGGTCCTTGCTTTGATGCAACTGTACTGACCTCGCCTTCTGGATGATAGAGGGGTGAACAGGCAGTGGCTCGGGTGGTTGTTGTCCTTGATGATCTTTATGGCCTTCCTGTGACATCAGGTGGTGTATGTGTCCTGGAGGGCAGGTAGTTTGCCCCCGGTGATGCGTTGTGCAGACCTCACTACCCTCTGGAGATCCCTGTGGTTGCGGGTGGTACAATTGCCGTACCAGGCGGTGATACAGCCCGACAGGAAGCTCTCAATTTTGCATCTGTAAAAGTTAATGAGCCTCCTGAGGTTGCAGATGTTGTGCCTTCTTCGCGACACTATCTGTGTGGGTGGACCATTTCAGTTTGTCTGTGATGTGTACGCTGAGGAAATTTAAGATTTCCTCCTTCTCCACTGTGGTCCTGTCGATGTGGATGAGGGGTTGCTCTCTCTGCTGTTTACTGAAGTCCACGATCAGCTCTTTCGTTTTGTTGACGTTGAGTGAGCAGTTATGGTGCCAGGGCCCTCACCTCCTCCCTGTAGGCTGTCTCGTCATTGTTGGTAATCAGGTCTACTACTGTTGTGTCATCTGATAACTTGATGATTGAGATGGAGGTGTGCTTGGCCACGCAGTCTTGGCTGAAAAGGGAGTACAGGAGGGGGCTGAGCTCGAACCCTTGTGGGGCCCCTGTGTTGAGGATCAGTGTAGTGGAGGTGTTGTTTCCTACCTTCACCACCTGGGGGGCGGCCCAACAGGAAGTCCAGGACCCAGTTGTGACTATAACCAAAGATAATTATCTTGGGAGGTAATAAGGTCTGCATTTGATTGTGAAGTATTCTTGGTCAGGATGAAAAAAAGGACTTGAGTTTCTGTACGTTATCACAATCACACCATGAGTAGTTAAATCATGAAACATACACTGTGGTGATTTATTTCTGTATTATCAAATGAGGAGAGACAAACGTATCACACAAGTCAGAGTTATACTTAAACTACATCTTTAATAATAAGAGCTTTGCAATAGCAATGACTTGTCAACGATTCACCATTTATAACGATCCGTTGAGAGTGATAAAACAAAAGTACAAAGATGTTTTATAGCCAAGATACTCCCCTTCCAACCGACATGACGAACAACAGATACATAGAATGGGTCACAAGGTTAAGATCTATATGAAAGATATCTATAATACATAGAAGGCAGTATATGCTGTGTCAACGGTTTTCATTGTATAGACCAGTGTCTGGCCCTCCGACTCCGAACTGGAACCGTCTCTTCCTGGTACGGTATAGAGCAGAAACATTAACTCATGTTCTCTGGAATGCTCTTTAGGTTTTATCACCCAAAGACATCGTAGATCTCCTCTGTCAGGGTTATCTCATAGAGGCCCATCCTCAGTAGAACACACACACAATAGTTAACAGAATACTCTGTTCTGACGAATAAAACAACCATTTTAATGCGTATTGCATTATAACATAATCTTGCAATTTCCCTGACAACACCACCGACTTTCTTCTTCCAGGAGAGTTCTTTATTATTTTCTGCACGATGTACTGAGGACCCAGCTGGCTGTATGGATGGGGACAGTATATCCAGAGAGAGCCATGATTCTGTTAAACAGAGCATGTTACAGTCCCTGATGTCTCTCTAGAGGAGATCCTCGCCCTGAGCTTGTCTACTTTATTGTCCAGAGACTGAACATTAGCGAGTAATATACTCAGAAGCGATGGATGGTGTTCCTGCCTCCTGAGTCGGACTAGAAGTCCACTCCGGACAACAAAAATAAACAACAACACAACAAAAATAAATAAATGCTGCAAATTTGCTTTGGAGCAAGAAGCAAAGCTGCCATGTCTGTCAGCGCCATCTTGTTTTATATATCGAGTAATATGGAATAAACTACTTTTGTTACAAATCAAATGGAATAAACTACCTTTTCAAGTAACGAATCCCAACACTACACACGCACACACACGCACTTACAGTTCTACTGGAATCTAACCAGTAGAACTGGGGAATCTAACCAGTAGAACTGGGGAATCTAACCAGTAGAACTGGGGAATCTAACCAGTAGAGGGGAATCTAACTAGTAGAACTGGAGAATCTAACCAGTAGAACTGGGAATCTAACCAGTAGAACTGGGGAATCTAACCAGTAGAATTGGGGAATCTAACCAGTAGAACTGGGGAATCTAACCAGTAGAACTGGGGAATCTAACCAGTAGAACTGGGGAATCTAACCAGTAGAGGGGAATCTAACCAGTAGAATGGGGATCTAACCAGTAGAACTGGGGAATCTAACCAGTAGAACTGGGGAATCTAACCAGTAGAACTGGGGAATCTAAACCGGTAGAGGGGAAACTAACCAGTAGAGGGGAAACTAACCAGTAGAGGGGAATCTAACCAGTAGAACTGAGGAATCTAACCAGTAGAACTGGGGAATCTAACCAGTAGAACTGGGGAATCTAACCAGTAGAACTGGGGAAACTTACCAGTAGAGGGGAATCTAACCAGTAGAGGGGAAACTAACCAGTAGAACTGGGGAATCTAACCTGTAGAACTGGGGAATTTAACCAGTAGAACTGGGGTATCTAACCAGTAGAACTGGGGAATCTAGCCAGTAGAACTGGAGAATCTAACCTGTAGAACTGGGGAATCTAACCAGTAGATGAGAATCTAACCAGTAGAGGGGAATCTAACGAGTAGAACTGGGGAATCTAACGAGTAGAACTGGGGAATCTAACCAGTAGAGGGGAATCTAACCATTAGAACTGGGGAATCTAACCAGTAGAACTGGGGAATCTAACCAGTAGAGGAGAATCTAACCAGTAGAGGGGAATCTAACCAGTAGAACTGGGGACACTAACCAGTAGAGGGGAAACTAACCAGTAGAGGGGAATCTAACCAGTAGAGGGGAATCTAACCAGTAGAACCGTGGAATCTAACCAGTAGAACTGGGGAAACTAACCAGTAGAGGGGAATCTAACCAGTAGAACTGGGGAATCTAACCAGTAGAGGGGAATCTAACCAGTAGAACTGGGGAAACTAACCAGTAGAACTGGGGAATCTAACCAGTAGAACTGGGGAATCTAAACAGTAGAACTGGGGAATCTAACCAGTAGAACTGGGGAATCTAACCAGTAGAACTGGGAAATCTAACCAGTAGAACTGGGGAATCTAACCAGTAGAACTGGGGAATGTAACCAGTAGAACTGGGGAATGTAACCAGTAGAGGGGAATCTAACCAGTAGAACTGGGGAATCTAACCAGTAGAGGGGAATCTAACCAGTAGAACTGGGGAATCTAAGCAGTAGAACTGGGGAATCTAACCAGTAGAGGGGAATCTAACCAGTAGAGGGGAAACTAACCAGTAGAACTGGGGAATCTAACCAGTAGAACTGGGGAATCTAACCAGTAGAACTGGGGAATCTAAGCAGTAGAACTGGGGAATCTAACCAGTGGAGGGGAATCTAACCAGTAGAACTGGGAAATCTAACCAGTAGAACTGGGGAATCTAACCAGTAGAACTGGGGAATCTAACCAGTAGAGGGGAATCTAACCACTAGAACTGGGGAATCTAACCAGTAGAACTGGGGGATCAAATCTAACCAGTAGAACTGGGGAATCTAACCAGTAGACCTGGGGAATCTAAACAGTAGAACTTGGGAATCTAACCAGTAGAACTGGGGAATCTAACCAGTAGAACTGGGGAATATTACCAGTAGAGGGGAATCTAACCAGTAGAACTGGGGAATCTAACCAGTAGAGCTGGGGAATGTAACCAGTAGAGGGGAATCTAACCAGTAGATGGGAAACTAACCAGTAGAGGGGAATCTAACAAGTAGAGGGGAATCTAACCAGTAGAACTGGGGAATCTAACCAGTAGAACTGGGGAATCTAACCAGTAGAGCTGGGGAATGTAACCAGTAGAGGGGAATCTAACCAGTAGATGGGAAACTAACCAGTAGAGGGGAATCTAACAAGTAGAGGGGAATCTAACCAGTAGAACTGGGGAATCTAACCAGTAGAGGGGAAACTAACCAGTAGAACTGGGGAATCTAACCAGTAGAACTGGGGAATCTAGCCAGTAGAACTGGAGAATCTAACCAGTAGAACTGGGGAATCTAACCAGTAGAACTGGGGAATCTAACCAGTAGAGGGGAAACTAACCAGTTGAACTGGGGAAACTAACCAGTAAATCTGGGGAATCTAACCAGCAGAGGGGAATCTAACCAGTAGAACTGGGGAATCTAACCAGTAGACCTGGGGAATCTAACCAGTAGAACTGGAGATTCTAACCATTAGAACTGGGGAATCTAACCAGTAGAACTGGGGAATCTAACCATTAGAACTGGGGAATCTAACCAGTAGAACTGGGGAATCTAACCTGTTGAGGGGAATCTAACCAGTAGAACTGGGGAATCTAACCAGTAGAGGGGAATCTAACCAGTAGAGGGGAAACTAACCAGTAGAACTGGGGAATCTAACCAGTAGAGGGGAAACTAACCAGTTGAACTGGGGAAACTAACCAGTAGAACTGGGGAATCTAACCAGTAGAGGGGAATCTAACCAGTAGAACTGGGGAATCTAACCAGTAGACCTGGGGAATCTAACCAGTAGAACTGGAGATTCTAACCAGTAGAACTGGGGAATCTAACTAGTAGAACTGGGGAATCTAACCAGTAGAGGGGAATCTAACCAGTAGAACTGGGGAATGTAACCAGTAGAGGGGAATCTAACCAGTAGAACTGGGGAAACTAACCAGTAGAGGGGAATCTAACCAGTAGAACTTGGGAAACTAACCCGTAGAGGGGAAACTAACCAGTAGAACTGGGGAATCTAACCAGTAGAGGGGAAACTAACCAGTAGAACTGGGGAATCTAACCAGTAGAGGGGAAACTAACCAGTAGAACTGGGGAATCTAACCAGTAGAGGGGAATCTAACCAGAAGAACTGGGGAATCTAACCAGTAGAACTGGAGATTCTAACCAGTAGACCTGGGGAATCTAACCAGTAGAATTGAAGAATCTAACCATTAGAACTGGGGAATCTAACCAGTAGAACTGGGGAATCTAACCAGTTGATGGGAATCTAACCAGTAGAACTGGGGAATCTAACCAGTAGAACTGGGGAATCTAACCAGTAGAACTGGGGAATCTAACCAGTAGAACTGGGAAATCTAACCAGTAGAACTGGGGAATCTAACCAGTAGAACTGGGGAATGTAACCAGTAGAACTGGGGAATGTAACCAGTAGAGGGGAATCTAACCAGTAGAACTGGGGAATCTAACCAGTAGAGGGGAATCTAACCAGTAGAACTGGGGAATCTAAGCAGTAGAACTGGGGAATCTAACCAGTAGAGGGGAATCTAACCAGTAGAGGGGAAACTAACCAGTAGAACTGGGGAATCTAACCAGTAGAACTGGGGAATCTAACCAGTAGAACTGGGGAATCTAAGCAGTAGAACTGGGGAATCTAACCAGTGGAGGGGAATCTAACCACTAGAACTGGGGAATCTAACCAGTAGAACTGGGGGATCAAATCTAACCAGTAGAACTGGGGAATCTAACCAGTAGACCTGGGGAATCTAAACAGTAGAACTTGGGAATCTAACCAGTAGAACTGGGGAATCTAACCAGTAGAACTGGGGAATATTACCAGTAGAGGGGAATCTAACCAGTAGAACTGGGGAATCTAACCAGTAGAACTGGGGAATCTAAACAGTAGAACTTGGGAATCTAACCAGTAGAACTGGGGAATCTAACCAGTAGAACTGGGGAATCTAACCAGTAGAGCTGGGGAATGTAACCAGTAGAGGGGAATCCAACCAGTAGATGGGAAACTAACCAGTAGAGGGGAATCTAACAAGTAGAGGGGAATCTAACCAGTAGAACTGGGGAATCTAACCAGTAGAGGGGAAACTAACCAGTAGAACTTGGGAATCTAACCAGTAGAACTGGGGAATCTAGCCAGTAGAACTGGAGAATCTAACCAGTAGAACTGGGGAATCTAACCAGTAGAACTGGGGAATCTAACCAGTAGAGGGGAAACTAACCAGTTGAACTGGGGAAACTAACCAGTAAATCTGGGGAATCTAACCAGCAGAGGGGAATCTAACCAGTAGAACTGGGGAATCTAACCAGTAGACCTGGGGAATCTAACCAGTAGAACTGGAGATTCTAACCATTAGAACTGGGGAATCTAGCCAGTAGAACTGGGGAATCTAACCATTAGAACTGGGGAATCTAACCAGTAGAACTGGGGAATCTAACCTGTTGAGGGGAATCTAACCAGTAGAACTGGGGAATCTAACCAGTAGAACTGGGGAATCTAACCAGTAGAACTGGGGAATCTAACCAGTAGAGGGGAATCTAACCAGTAGAGGGGAAACTAACCAGTAGAACTGGGGAATCTAACCAGTAGAGGGGAAACTAACCAGTTGAACTGGGGAAACTAACCAGTAGAACTGGGGAATCTAACCAGTAGAGGGGAATCTAACCAGTAGAACTGGGGAATCTAACCAGTAGACCTGGGGAATCTAACCAGTAGAACTGGAGATTCTAACCAGTAGAACTGGGGAATCTAACTAGTAGAACTGGGGAATCTAACCAGTAGAGGGGAATCTAACCAGTAGAACTGGGGAATGTAACCAGTAGAGGGGAAACTAACCAGTAGAGGGGAATCTAACCAGTAGAACTGGGGAAACTAACCAGTAGAGGGGAATCTAACCAGTAGAACTTGGGAAACTAACCCGTAGAGGGGAAACTAACCAGTAGAACTGGGGAATCTAACCAGTAGAGGGGAAACTAACCAGTAGAACTGGGGAATCTAACCAGTAGAGGGGAAACTAACCAGTAGAACTGGGGAATCTAACCAGTAGAGGGGAATCTAACCAGTAGACCTGGGGAATCTAACCAGTAGAACTGGAGATTCTAACCAGTAGACCTGGGGAATCTAACCAGTAGAATTGAAGAATCTAACCATTAGAACTGGGGAATCTAACCAGTAGAACTGGGGAATCTAACCAGTTGATGGGAATCTAACCAGTAGAACTGGGGAATCTAACCAGTAGAACTGGGGAATCTAACCAGTAGAACTGGGGAATCTAACCAGTAGAACTGGGAAATCTAACCAGTAGAACTGGGGAATCTAACCAGTAGAACTGGGGAATGTAACCAGTAGAACTGGGGAATGTAACCAGTAGAGGGGAATCTAACCAGTAGAACTGGGGAATCTAACCAGTAGAGGGGAATCTAACCAGTAGAACTGGGGAATCTAAGCAGTAGAACTGGGGAATCTAACCAGTAGAGGGGAATCTAACCAGTAGAGGGGAAACTAACCAGTAGAACTGGGGAATCTAACCAGTAGAACTGGGGAATCTAACCAGTAGATCTGGGGAATCTAAGCAGTAGAACTGGGGAATCTAACCAGTGGAGGGGAATCTAACCAGTAGAACTGGGAAATCTAACCAGTAGAACTGGGGAATCTAACCAGTAGAACTGGGGAATCTAACCAGTAGAGGGGAATCTAACCA
>NC_092177.1:4051661-4054161 GCF_045791955.1 Oncorhynchus clarkii lewisi | reverse complement strand
AAAGGGAATAGAGACACAGACACTACCTCTCTATAGGGACACAGACACTACCTCTCTATAGGGACACAGACACTGCCTCTCTATAAAGGGAATAGAGACACAGACACTACCTCTCTATAGGGACACAGAAACTGCCTCTCTATAAAGGGAATAGAGACACAGACACTACCTCTCTATAGGGACACAGACACTACCTCTTTATAAAGGGAATAGAGACACAGACACTACCTCTCTATAGGGACACAGAAACTGCCTCTCTATAGGGACACAGACACTACCTCTCTATAGGGACACAGACACTGCCTATCTATAGGGACACAGACACTACATCTCTATAGGGACACATACACTGCCTCTCTATAGGGACACAGACACTACCTCTTTATAAAGGGAATAGAGACACAGACACTACCTCTCTATAGGGACACAGAAACTGCCTCTCTATAGGGACACAGACACTACCTCTCTATAGGGACACAGACACTGCCTATCTATAGGGACACAGACACTACATCTCTATAGGGACACATACACTGCCTCTCTATAGGGACACCACAGACACTGCCTATGTATAGGGACACAGACACTACATCTCTATAGGGACACGGACACTACCTCTCTATAGGGACACAGACACTACCTCTCTATAAAGGGAATAGAGACACAGACACTACCTCTCTATAGGGACACAGACACTGCCTCTCTATAGGGACACAGACACTGTCTATCTATAGGGACACAGACACTGCCTCTCTATAGGGACACAGACACTACATCTCTATAGGGACACAGACACTACCTCTCTATAGTGACACAGGCACTGCCTCTCTATAGGGACACAGACACTACCTCTCTATAAGCTCTGTCCATTTAAATACTGTCTCCCTCTCTCTGTCTCTCTCTCCTCTCTATTTAAATACTGTCTCCCTCTCTCTGTCTCTCTCTCCTCTCTATTTAAATACTGGCTCCCTCTCTGTCTCCCTCTCCTCTCTATTTAAATACTGTCTCCCTCTCTCTGAGGTCTGTCTCCATTTAATTACTGTCTCCTTCTCTCTGTCTCTCTCTCCTCTCTATTTAAATACTGTCTCCTTCTCTCTGTCTCCCTCTCCTCTCTATTTAAATACTGTCTCCCTCTCTCTGTCTCCCTCTCCTCTCTATTTAAATACTGTCTCCCTGTCTCTGTCTCCCTCTCCTCTCTATTTAAATACTGTCTCCTTCTCTCTGTCTCCCTCTCCTCTCTATTTAAATACTGTCTCCCTCTCTTTGAGCTCTGTCTCTATTTAAATACTGTCTCCCTCTCTCTGAGCTCTGTCTCTCCTCTCTATTTAAATACTGTCTCCCTCTCTGAGCTCTGTGTCTCTCTCTCCTCTGTCTATTTAAATACTGTATCCCTCTCTCTGAGTTCTGTCTCTATTTAAATACTGTCTCCCTCTCTGAGCTCTGTGTCTCTCTCTTCTCTCCAAGGAGCAGGACCAGGACTACGAACAAGAGGCATAAATCCATCAGTCCAGTTCTCCATCCAACCAGCAGCACAATACCGACATGTATTCAAATAAAAAGAACAAATGCTGAAACTACAACAACAAATCTGATCCTGTTGCAAAAAAAAAAAAGTACAAAATCCACAAACAAGAATTCCACCTGAGACAAAACATTCCTCCTCCTCTTCAAGACAAATCTTTTCTGATAATCGATGCTATATTGTAAATGTCATGTTACTGCTGTAATGTGTTGGGTCGTGTAGTTGTTTCTTGAGGTGTAGAAGAGCCGCCCGCTCGAGTCTCGTTTCCTTGATTCCCTCCCAATGGAACGAGACCCCCGGACCAGGCCTATGGCTTGTGACCATAGAAATACAATCCATAGAACAGGCCTCCCCATTCAAGACTGGACTCTATTTCTATGCGTGTGACTCTTTGTGTGTTTCTGTATTTATAAATGTGAGATAATAATAGGTGTATTTTTCTCATCTTCTAACAACGACGTTGGGAGCGTTAGAAAATAATTAATCCGATTGCAGATATAGATATGACTACTACCAATAACATTCTATAAGTGTGTACAATGTCTGTTTGTGGGTTCTCTCTTTTGGATTTACTTTTGGAGCAAGTTTTTATTAATTTAATGTATTTTTAAGTGAGAGTTTTATACATTGTATCTTTATAGTTGCTTGTGAAATCATTCTTGGTGGAACTATCTGTTAGAAATGGATAAACTACGTGTGTGTGTGTGTGTGTGTGTGTGTGTGTGTGTGTGTGTGTGTGTGTGTGTGTGTGTGTGTGTGTGTGTGTGTGTGTGTGTGTGTGTGTGTGTGTGTGTGTGTTTGTGTGTGTTTGTGTGTACTGAAGATTTTAACAAGTTAAAGTCAATATATTATGTCTTGAAATCATAATGGTTGTCAGATCAATCAATATGTGCTTTAAAGTGCAGGACTTGTCAGTATAAAGGTTTATGTGTCAATGCAGACAAACTAACACACCTTCTGTAAATAAAAACGTCAGAA
>NC_092177.1:4044161-4049161 GCF_045791955.1 Oncorhynchus clarkii lewisi | reverse complement strand
CTCTCTCTCTCTCTCTCTAGCGGCCACAGAGGCCAGCCGACAGACACATGCGGTCATTGGAACGGCAGCAGACAAGGCAACCGACACCATCAAGGAGTTTGGACAGAAGCTGGGGACTAAATAATCCCTCCAGCCTTTCCTTTACAGAGGGAAATCTTCATAAGTGGCACCCTATCCTGGCACCCTATCCTGGCACCCTATCCTGCACTACCTGTTGAAAGTAGTGCAGTACTAAGGGAATAGTGTGCTATTTAATACAAATCCTTACGCCAGAAGAAAATAGAAAAAAATAAAATAGTACGTTCCACACTGAAAGATGTTCTTGAAATTGTTTCCCAACGGCTTCTTTTCCACAATTTGACGCTTTCTTTTTGTTTTCCTAGTGTTTCATTATATCTGATTATTTTTTTACCAAAGATAATAAAGACATGAGTTCTCTTGAATCAGAGATATTCACCTTTCACAGGAACCTCACACAAAGACTAGCTACTGTACCTGTATGAACAGAGCTACCATAGCAAGGGTATCTACAGCAACACATACTGTACGCTACCATAGCAACAGGGGACAGAGCCTACAGAGAGAGAGACATTTTGTTGTGTTACAGCATTCAGTTTTTAAATTTGATTAAATTTAGATTTTGTGTCACAATAAAAACACAACACCCCATAATGTCAACATGGAATTATGTTTTTTTTTTTTAAACAATTTTTACAAATTCATTAAAAATGTAAAAGCTGAAATGTCTTGGGTCAATTAGTATTCAACCCCTTTGTTATGGCCTAAATATGTTCAGGTGTAAAAATGTACTTAACAAGTCACATAATAAGTTGCATGGACTTACTCTGTGTGCAATAATAGTGTTTAACATGATTTTTGAATGACTACCTCATCTCTGTACCCCACACGATCTGTAATGTCCCTCAGTCGAGCAGTGAATTTCAAACACAGATTCAACCACAAAGACCAGGGAGGTTTTCCAATGCCTCTCAGAGAAGGACACCTATTGGTCGATGCGTAAACATAAAAAAGCAGACATTGAATACCCTTTGAGTATGGTGAAGTTATAAATGACACTTTGGATGCTGCATCAATACACCCAGATACAGGCATCCTTCCTAACTCAGTTACCGGAGAGGAAGGAAACCACTCGGGGAAGGGTGACCTTTAAAACAGTTACAGAGTTTAATGGCTGTGATAGGAGAAAACAATATGGTAGTTACTCCACAATATTAACCTAAATGACAGAGTGAAATAAAGGAAGTCTGTACAGAATAAAAAAATATTCCTAAACATGCCTCCTGCTTGTAAGAAGACACTAAAGTAAAACTGCAAAACATTTTACAAAAAAAATTAACTTCCATGTCCTGAATACAAAGCATTATGTTTGGGGCAAACACAACACATCACTGAGTACCACTCTCCATATTTTCAAGCCTGGTGGTGGCTGCATCATGTTATGGGTATGCTTGTCATTGGCAAGGACTAGAGAGATGTTTTAGGACAAAAATGTATGGAATAGAGCTAAGCACAGGCATTTAATTTTCAATACATTTTCAAAAATTTCTAAAAACATTTTTTCACTTTTTCATTATGGGATATCGTGTGTAAATAGGTGAGAAAAAAATATATTTAATCTATTTTGAATTCCGGCTGTAACACAAAAGAAAATGTAGAATAAGTCAAGGGGTATGAATACTTTCTGAAGGCACTGTATCTCACTACATTAAACACTTCACTTAATGCATGTATCATGCAAATAAACTGTTGACATTATCAACAATTCAGAAAGGGACATACAGTGATATTTATATATATATATATATATATATAAAATTATCTGTATGCTAAGTGTGTTTAATAGATGCACACTCATCACAATCTTCACCATCATAACTATCAGCACATCATCACTATCATCACCATCATAACTATCAGCACTAACTTCACTATCATAACTATCAGCACTATAAGCACTATCATCACTATCATCACTATCATAACTATCAGCACTATCAGCACTATCATAACTATCAGCACTATCTTCACTATCATCACTACCAGTACTATCATAACTATCATAACTATCATCACTATCAGCAATGCCAGCACTATCAAACTATCATAACTATCATCACTATCAGCACTATCATCACTATCATAACTATCAGCACTATCATCACTATCATCACTACCAGCACTATCAGCGCTATCAGCACTATCATCACTATCATCACTATCAGCACTATCAGCACTATCAGCACTATCATAACTATCATAACTATCAGCACTATCAGTACTATCATCACTACCAGCACTATCATAACTATCATAACTATCAGCACTATCAGCACTATCATCACTATCATCACTATCATCACTATCATAACTATCATCACTATCATCACTATCATAACTATCATCACTATCATCACTATCATCACTATCATAACTATAATCACTATCATCACTATCATCACTACCAGCACTATCATCACTATCATAACTATCATCACTATCATCACTATCATAACTATAATCACTATCATCACTATCATAACTATCATCACTATCATCACTATCATAACTATCAGCACTATCATCACTATCATCACTACCAGCACTATCAAAACTATCAGCACTATCAGCACTATCTTCACTATCATAACTATCACCACTATCATCACTATCATCACTACCAGCACTATCAGCACTATCAGCACTATCATCACTATCAGCACTATCAGCACTATCATAACTATCATCACTATCATAACTATCAGCGCTATCATCACTACCAGCACTATCATAACTAACAGAACTATCATCACTATCATCACTACCAGCACTATCATAACTATCAGCACCTTCATCACTATCATCACTACCAGCACTATCATAACTATCAGCACCTTCATCACTATCATCACTATTATAACTAGCATCACTATCATAACAATCAGCACTACCAGCACTATCAGCACTATCATCACTATCATAACTATCATCACTATCATAACTATCATAACTATCATCACTATCATCACTATGTTGACTGTATTTTGGGCATCAGACTCCTGATGAGCATTTTATCTGAGTTGTTTACTTCAGCGCTCCTCACACACACACACACACACACCTCCCTCCTATCACAGCGCCGGTTGCTAAGCAACAGAATTCAGAGAGCTGTGAGGCAGCCAGGGATTGGCTGAGGCCTTGGAAAGTGATATAGTGAGGATTTTGACTGTGCCAACATTGGAACACGGTGTTCCGGCCAAGCTTGCGCCTCCAAAGAAACGCTGCTGCCGCTGCCTACACAATGTATTGATGCCTGTAACAATGAAAAAGCTTGGCTTAGTTCTTATTGGTAAACCTTAGCTTGTTTAAAATGTGCACACTTCCAGAAAGAAAATACCAGAGGATGCTGGCAGGAACAATAAAAAATAAATAAAAATGCTGCCTTTGCAATTTATTGATACCTGTAACAATATGAAAGCTTGGCTTAGTTCTTATCGGTAAAGCTTAGACTAATTTATCAAGATGATCTCGGCTCCTGGACTCCTAGTCCGCACATTTCAAGGCTGCATTGAGACAATGACTTATCAGTGACCCAAGCCCTGCCATTGTGTCACCGAGTTGTCGTAGTGCTGCGGCATATGTACATTGTCCCAGGGACGTTGGCAGTCATAACGTAAGTAACCTAAAGTGTGTCCCTCTAACCAACCCCCCCCCCCCCCCCCCTTCCCCGAATCCTACAGCTATTGCATGCTGTAATCATGAGCCTATGAGCCAGAGTTATGCTGTTAGCACTGAGGTGATGTGCCCTGGTAGGAAGTCTGTCCACTGTGTGATGCTCACCCTGCACTATCGGCTCAAATATAAATAAATATCCCCGTCATGTCTACTGCTGATAAACCGCTCAGTGAAACAATCACAACAATCAAGCATCCAAGAAAAGTGTTAAAAATAGCCCCGCGTTAACATGTGTAGCCTAGGATACGAGGTTCATGAAGCTAATAAATTGCTAGTAACAGATGACATTCATATTCTGACAATCTGAAACTCACTTAGATCATACCTTTGATGATACAGTGGTAGCAAGACATGGTCTCAACATCTACAGGAGAGACAGGATTGTGTGGGTGTTGCTGTGTATATTCCTGTGAAGCTTACAGACGATCTAATGTTAAATACTGTTGAAGTAATATGGCTACAGGTTCATCTGCCTCACCTAAAGCCCATTCTGGTGGGAAGCTGCTATAGACCACCAAGTGCTAACAGTCAGTATCTGGATAATGTTAAATACTGTTGAAGTAATATGGCTACAGGTTCATCTGCTTCACCTAAAGCCCATTCTGGTGGGAAGCTGCTATAGACAGTCAGTATCTGGATAACATGTGTAAAATGCTTGATAGTGTATGTGATATCAACAAAGAGGTATATTCTCTGGGTGACCTAAATATTGACGGACTTTCATCAAGCTGCCCCACTCAAGAAAAAGCTTCAAACTGTAACTAGTGGCTCCAATCTGGTTCAGGTTATCAGTCAACCTACCAGGGTATTTACAAACAGTACAGGAATTAAATAATCAACATGTATTGATCACATCTTTACTAATGCTGCAGAAATCTGCTCTAAAGCCGTATCCAAATCCATTGGATGTTTGTATGCATCTCCACACACGGAGACGCTTATAAAACTCTCCCTCACCCTCCATTTGGCAAATCTGACCATAATTCTATTCTCCTGATTCCTGCTTACAAGCAAAAACTAAAGCAGGAAGTACCAGTGACTCGCTCAATACAGAAGTGGTCAGATGACATGGATGCTACGCTACAGGACTGTTTTGCTAGCACAGACTGGAATATGTTCCGGGATTCATCCAATGGCATTAAGGAGTATACCAACTCAGTCATCGGCTTCATCAATAAGTGCATCGATGATGTCATCCCCACAGTGAACGTACGTACAAATCCCAACCAGAAACCATGGAGTACAGG